>NW_008751719.1:1680337-1700862 GCF_000715545.1 Opisthorchis viverrini | reverse complement strand
TAACCACTACTTCACCAACGCACGTTGGACGCATCTGAATTATCACGTCTGAACAGGCAAATGTGTTCACACTTGAGCCACTTAGAGCCATGCTATAGCAGCTTTGACTTTTCGGAGTTTCGTCCTCATAAAATTAATGGGGAGGTGTCGAATAGGTGGTTGACCAGGCCTCATATGCGAAGTAACTTTCTTGTAGTTATACCGATCTGATGATGGTCCAAGAATTAGCACCCCAAGCGAATAAGGGAAATACAGACCTAAACGCAGCACACAGCTAGACAAACTAATGCTCCTAGGAGTAAGATATGTACCAATCACAAAAACAGATAACAGACAACATTATAAAAATTTAAACTTTCGCAACAGCGAACGTAAGCAAGGCAGCGTTGAAAGCGCCTATCGATTGGTGAACAGCTGTCATGTGTCACGGAACATTTTTCTAGCCACCAAGCCAAATACCAGGCTCAGATACTGGTACACCGTCTACCAGATAAAAATAAAAAGTGTATTTCGATGCTTAGGGTGATTTTATAATTGATTGTTAATGCGAATACATTCTAAGAGGCTTTGCTTGTCTAATATTCACTGGGCTTAGGGTGTCTAAATACATTTCTCCCTTTCAGACCTCCAAATCGACGCCGCCGTCAGTGATGGAAATAGAAATTTTCTACGTAGTATAAGGCGCGTCCGTGCTAAAAATTACAAATACCACATCTAAGTCTTGTTGAACGTGTTCCCCATTCATTTTTCCAATGCCCGCAGTCATGCTCAGGTGACAAAAAAATCCAGAAGCCGTATCCATTTCATCCTTAATGAGGCTTTCTAAATGGATGTAGAGATTAAAAAATAACCTATTTGTAGAGATTAAAAAAATAACCTATTGGATGAAATTTCAAGACTGTTTCTCACGAAACTAATCCAATATTTGATCATTTACCGAATGAAAAGTATTTATCTGCATGTAATAAATTTGGTTAAAATCACCCGTCAGCTTTGTCTTTTTCGCATTTTTTTCTCAATGAGTCCCCGACTCAGAGTAATTTGCGCAACTTCAGTGGAGCTGCATTGGTTCAAATACCAGGACGTTATTAAAGATATTTCAAATAACGTTTCAAACCATCAGACCAAACAGGGCTCGTTAGAGTGCAAATGCAGAACAAACATACAGTGATGGATGTATATAGTACATTCCGATATTGCGACTTTCAGGCCTGTATGAACATTCAATTCAAGTGTGACTGCTCTGGGTTACAGTGATAACCATGATAAGCCAGATTAATAACGACGAAAAGCTCGGTACACAGGATGATATAATGTGGTTCACCGTTCAAATATGCTACGCAAAAAAGTGCAGCGTTTTTTTTGATTCAATGATTGGCTTCGAAATTGCTTGCGTTTCTAGTTTTGATCTATGATTAGTTTAGCAAAAATTACCCGCTAGAAGCCTAAATTTTAAGACGCCTATGTTTCTTTTAGTATCCAAATCAGCTAGCAAGCGCTCAGAGGAAAAGCTTAATTTTTAGGTTCTATCAATGGCCTGAAAATCTGATTGTTTCCAGCAGAATAAGTTGATCTTGAGTTGAGTTGAAGCAATCTTCGTGACAGTTGAATTAGCGTCCAGAACGGTAAAGAGCGTCCTTCCGCACGACGCCATTTGCTTCATGCCATCAACTTTAGGAAATTTTAATTTAAATGTCAACAAACCCTTGCATTTATCTTCTCCCCAATAGACTCACTCAAGCCAGCTTGCTTGTTGCGTGACGGTGTTCTGTTTATTCCGCTTCACTTATTTTTTTCCTTGACAGGGTGTGTCCAACTACCTTATTCTCAGCTTGGCCGTAGCGGATCTGATGGTTGCCACTCTGCCAATGCCTATATCGGCCGTGTCCGAAGTCTCATTAGATTGGTGGCTCGGTGAGTTAAAAACATTTTGCGTTGGCAGAACAAAGTCAACTAAATATCCGCCATTTAATTCATATTCACGGTTCTCCTCAACTGCGAGGAATGTGACGAATCTTGTTAGAAATACGCATTGCCGTGTTTGTGCAAGAATGATTGGCTGAGCTCATCATCTGCTTCCTCATTAATTCAGTGACACCCTTGTCCATTTTGTTGACTGACAGAATTGAAGTTAGCTATCTCTGAAATTATCGGAGACAAGCGGCCAGTGAGGATGAAATAGTTTATTGTATGAGAGTTTTAAAGCGACTACAGTTGTTTTGTATCGTTGGAAAATACGTCATTTTCTCTAGCCCGTAATTCAATGTTGGCGGTCGACCTTGCTTTGATTCGTCTTCATCCTAACTGCCATCGGATTTTTATGAAGGATACAAACACATGTGTATTTTAATCAGTGATTACGAAGGTGAACGTTGAGCATACTCGCTTGATAAGAACGCAGGTGCGCCATATCACTGTAATGCAATCTGGGATGTTCTGCCAGATGGCGGTCAGTCCACGATAACCGATTTAGTCCGAAAGGATGAAAAATGGTATATTTGCCTACGAATATAATCTTCGTACGGCCCATTGCTCTTGTGAGGTCAGAAGAGTGCGTCATTAACGTGTTATTTTCTCTGGAGCATCTATAACAGAACTTGTGCACCAATGGCCACAACTCCGCCTTTTGTTATGAATTTCACCTTTTTTCGGCACTGAGCTTTGATTTCAACAAATTCCCAGCTATTTATGAAAAATCAAGTAGTATTTGTGGGTTAATTTTAATGATAAGCGCAGCAAATAACTAAAACGCAAGGGGATATATGAAGAAGTCCTCATACTAGCAATTTACTAACTAAATTACTGCTACATCGAAGATCTCACTAGTGTACTTTGCTCGAAAAATGTTTATCCAATAGCTAGGTGCAATTACATTACATACTAAACTATAGTCCACCAGAGCACCAGTTATCTGAACTTTCACTGGTGAGCAGGACATTGCTGATTCAGGATTATTAATAAGCATCGTCTTGCGCGTTTTTGTTGTTTCGACTCCAAGATCTTCACTTTCGTTACGCTTGGAAATCGTCAAAATCGAGAAAAAGTTTCAATTTATAGCATGTTCAGGCAAACTTCGGGCTGTCTGGTTACAGTCGAACTTCATTTGTAATCGCTGTCTGCGTGGTTTTCTTTACAGATTTTCCACGGCTCAACAAGAATAAGTTCTAGAGGAACTGGTCATGCGTTGGCAATTTACAACACAAAAGGCAGCAAGTCTTAAGCAAACATTTTAGGTGTAATTAGGTAGATACGGTTCCATTCAGGGTACAATAGTCAGACCATTATTGGAGCTCTCTTCCACCACCTATACACCATTACTCGAGACTATACCATAGGCTAAATGCAGATAACCTGCTTAGCGCGAGATAAAACTGAGGCGTGCAGAGGGATAAAACTTACTCTCCAGCTAGATTCCATGGTAACCTAACTATATTCAGCCAGGTGTGAAGAGCTTAGAACACTGCCATATTCACTACAGGCAATTTTGCGATTAGAACACTGTAACTGCCATATTCACTACAGGCAATTTTGCGGGTTAAATAGTCGGTAATGTCGGCGTGTTGTGTTGGTGGATTCATTATTCTTCCTAATTACCATTTCGTTTCCATCCAAATACACTAACCTTCACAACGAAAGCGTCTCCGTTTTATCAGAACTCCTCGTCGGCTGTTCATCACTTGAGGAAACGCAAACTGAGCTGAACATATATGTTGCCGCTTCCTTTAGTTTACCGTTCCAATGGTGGGTTTCCGTTCGATCCTTTACACAAAAGGAAAACTTCTTATCTGTATCATTTTGGTGTCACAGTCTGACATGGAGTTTTATTTGTTTCATTTTCTCCTAATCATCAATCCGTTGTGAGTCGTACCAACACTTCTAATTTGTCGTTTTAAAAACAGCAATTATTCAGATATGCATCATAAAATGCGAAAACATCCACTGTAGTTGCGAGTCACTCACATTACGCTATATTGTTTCATAGAGTAATCACTCCATTGCTGTTAACAGACTGACGTTGTTTGTCGATTTTATTTCTTTATTTGACGTAGCAACAGTCTAAAACATCAGCGCAATCATAATTACATGATCCTATTACATGAGCTCCAAAACTTAAACAGTCTTTAAAGACTGAATGCAACTTATGTCCGATGAAAATCCAATTTCTTCCCCAGTCTTTGCTTAAAGCACCAGACTGAATGCAACTTATGTTCGATGAAAATCCAATTTCTTCCCCATTCTTTGCTTAAAGGCACCCTTGCAGCTAAACGGCAACGCACAGAATATCCGACGTGACAGAGGCGTCATCAGCTTGATACGACACGTCTCTGACGTGTTGCGTTCTGTCGACTCACCCAAAGCGCTGCTGGGATGTAGTCCAAATTTCCAGCAAACTGCTAGGTCACTACTATTCGAACAACCTCTAGAAAACAGAAGTACCGTTTCACCACGTCCAAATAATGGAGGACGTCCCTTGGAATTATCGCTGAATTAGAGCAGAGCAGAAAATTGGTGGGATGAAGTAACGGACTAGAACAACCAATGGTCCTGCAACCCCCTTGGTCAAACATATTGGTTATTTAGAGATGCAGTCCTGTTTACCGCAACAACACAACTCTAGATATTCCGACGAATAACAGGACTCGGTACTATGTTTTAAAAACCTTGGAGTTGGTACTCGCGGTATTGGTTATTTAGAGATGCACTCCTGTTTACCGCAACAACACAACTCTAGGTATTCCGACGAATAATAGGACTCGGTACTACGTTTTAAAAACCTTGGAGTTGGTACTCGCGGTCTCCTTCGTTCGACAATTTTTCACCAGTTGTTCTTTCTACAAGAGTTGAGTTATATCCGCATTTAGCCCACAGGTCTTACGCTTCTTGTATTCAGGCACAGACTTATCACCACAAACGTAACAAACCAGCTTTTTAAACGTTTTCGAAAACTCTTCGAACCGCTGTGTATTTGATTGTCGTGCATATAAGTATTTTCTAATCCACGCACCAAGTTAAGTTTTTACTCATATATGCTGACAGTTTGTCGTATTTTGCAACATTTGGGGATTTTTCTGTAGGCCTGTGCAATGTTGGAATTCGCTACAATTCCCTCATTCAGTGTAGAGTAGAGGATTTGGATAGTAAGATAGCGTGAAAATTTACGAGAAACCTGAGATGCGCTGATAGCGTGAAAATTTACGGGAAACCTTACCGCCTAAGTTCAGGAGCGTTATTAGAAACTATACAGAACGTTTGTTATTTTGGAGGACGCTAAATTGCAAAAATCGTACTGTTACTAATGGTACATTTATAGCATGAAACCTCTAACAATCAACGCGTCATTTTCTTATTGGGATTTACACATCTATTTGCAAAACTATGTGTAATGTGCTGCTTCCGAAGAATGAGAATTAGCAATATATCTATTGGTCGGTTTATAGTTCCACAACATTGGTCTTGAGTTCTCAGTGTTCAAAAAACAGCTGACAGTGGTCACCTCAGACTGAAATTTATGACCCGTCGTATCGCACTCTTTGGACAATTGACACTATTGAAATATAATAAAATGATGCGAGCCCTTCCAGTTGTGCCTCAATAAACAATTCGCGCAGTTGTGGAAAAAGATCATCAGCCCTAATTATGCAGTAAATCATAGTTTATGGATATAGACACACGTTTGTCCGATTGTGTGATAAAATATTCAGTGTCCACAAGATCAATAAAACACGATCTGCCTAAAAACTTTTCTAAAAGCTAGAGAATAGGGGCAGTATTATCCAGCTGCAGTAATCGGCATTATTTTGAGTTAGTACAATCAGCACTTCTCATCTTATTTCATCTAGCTTTATCTACACATAACGAGTGACTGATGCTTGGTTTTCTTTGCATCTATATATCCAGGGGGTTGTCAGACGTAGCACACTGGGTTCAATCTTACAAATTAATCTTACTATATAATAATCTTTTTTACCCGCAGACTTCACTTCTGACAATCTCAAATGTAGAGTGTGCATCAGAGGATTTTTCAATAATGCTAATTGGTAGGGTTTTATAGGAAACACTTTTTAGGTTTGTGCGCATTTCCGGTCGAACCACAGTGTGGGGAGCATGGGGAGCAGAAAAATACCAAATTGTGTAAGCAATGCGCGATGCATTATGTTTTGTTTTAGCACCTGCTAGTAGTTTTGTTGAATGCTAGGATTTTGTAAAAAATATTGCAATGCCATTCATGATGGTGCTTGACTTCATTACCTTTAGAATTTTGTTAAGTGCAAAACACTTTTTGCATTTACAAAGAGGTAACTGAAACCTTGGCCAAGGTGAATCTACCTGCTTTAGTAAATATATAAACCAGATTGTAAAGAGGACGCCTTTGGTATGCATTTTAGGGAAAAAAGTTATTGATGAAAAATGAGCCAAAATCAGCAGTTCAAATATATTGAACAGTTAAAAGCAAAATCCGTTACACTGTACCCAGTGAACTAGTGAAATAATGTTATCGGATTACACCTTGCGAGTGAAATTGTTTTCTTCAGTATACGCGTCTTGTAGTGCTAGCAGATTTTGTTTTGAATATATGTGTTTTTTATTTGCAAGGTGCTTTGGCATCCTTGCATGTCAGCGTATGTCATAACAGATATATGCATTCTCATGTATCTTGGCTTAAAATTAATTGTATGGATTCATCTCCGCGACGTGAGCAAGTAGCCCAGCTGAAACGGTGCACCTTCAAAAGTCAAAAAGATCATAAGTTTGAATCACTCCTCCATCCAGTTTGATTTTATTCAATAAAGTGATTTTTCCCGTTAGATTCATACCCATTAGAAGAAATGCTGGTTATGTCTGCAGTAGAACCCTCAAAAGCCATAGAAATAATGCGCTGTTGACGTTGACAATATTGATGTTTACTTGACTGAACCAAAGCTTGACGAACCAATGTACAAGCTCAGGAAACATCCGGGACTAGTCCAGCCTTTATTTATCTAGTAGAGTATCTGGCCGGTGGGCGGAGAATTCCCAGCTGCTATCCCACCACTGATACACATTTTGATTGTTTATGTTGTGGACTTTTGAATTTTGTTCAAATAAAATTACTCGAATATTCTTGACTGTAATACAATGGAGGAATTTTAAGAACAACTTTCTCGGGATGAATATAAAAAGCGAATCTCTTCGACGTTCAGTAGTCAAGTTTTCTGATATTCAAAACAAAAGTAGGATAGCTTTCGCTCATCTGTATGCAAATCACTTGCTCGCGATTTGAAACATTGACACGGAACGGAAAAAGCACGCTCTTTTCTCTTCACGTTGACGAATGCAAATGGAAGTTGTCTTTTGTTGTGTTGGGCTCCCTAGACATAGTTTATCTGCTTGGAACATGCCCAGAAGACGAGTAGGACGGAAATATTTTACTTCAAACAAATTTTGAAGAAAATGTTTCATATGAGGCGCCGATTTTCCAATCCGTCAAACACTAAAACTGAGGATGTTTCACAGAGTTTCTTCTCTCAAATGGGTTACGGTTGTGAAAAATGTGCAAGTTTGCGTTTTCACAGCCAGGTCCTGAAAATGCCCATTTTTAGGCATTCACAAATATCTGGAACGGAACCAATAGGGCAACTTTTGTTGTGCGCATATCCTTAATGATCCAAAACAGTTTGCTCAAAATACCTGTACTGAGATTCAATCTAGGATGGCTTTACACAAGAGGGTAATTCTATAGTACAGAAGGAACCTTCTCCATATAAGGGATTGCCAAATATTTGTAAATGCAAATGAATAACTTTTATTCGGCCAACGCAATTTCAGCCACTGTGTGAAAATTGAGGCTTCATTTATATTCACGCCACAGGCGCACAAATTCTTCCAAATTATTTTGAGAATGTAATTTAGCATAGTCGTTAGAACTAGAAGAATGCTGAACATAAATACCTCCTCACTATAGAAAGCTGAGTTACCGGGCCCAAAATAGAGAGCAAGTGCTTTCGGATATTTTACTATCCGTTTTTGTGAATTGAAGCATCAAAGATGCAACTTCTCGTCTTCCAGAATTATTATTTCTTTTAAAAACAATTCTTTATGTCTTTTTTCAACGTGGCCTAAAATTCTTTGGCATATACAGCTAAATTACTTTGACCATGAAGGGCTTCCTCTGGATGATGGTCCGCTTTGGCATTGAACCACTGAAATATTTCGAAAAACATATTGCTGTGTGATTTGTACTTAAACAATCTTTGGAAATCTAACTGCTTCGTTTAAATGAAACCTACAGATTCTTGGTTCTATTTGTTCGAAAATTAACTTATTCTCCCCTTATAGTAATACTTATGTAGGTGTTGTTCCTGGTGCTTATCAAGTAGCTGCAATAAAATTTTGCGTTTGGCTTGCTGTAAACAACTCTCATACATGTATGATTAATAATGTCCCATAGCATTCGAAGCTCCAACAATTTAAGCAAGCCACCTATGTCTAAATATAATGCTAATTATCCGACTTTCCAAAAACAATTTACAAAGTTTAAAACACAACTATTAGTGCCGTTGAAAAATCTGTCTTTTGCTCATATGCATAACTCAACGCTCTTCGCAAATGCGCTGGTTGCGTCTATTGACAAATTTAGTCGCATTCCCATTTTGGATTTGATTTCTCTAGCCCTTAAATTGTTTGCCCTTAGATCCTAAATAAATAGTCGCCCGAGAACAATCCGTTCTGTCATAAGGCTCAATCCTTACTTTATTTACAAAACCCTCGGATAAATTGTGGGCTCACAGCGCCATACTGACCCATTTCTCTAACAAAATAAGATGGGTTTAGATATTCCAGCTGATTTGGGTTAATGTTACTGAAAAATAACGGCGTTTGTGTAGCTAATCAGTTAGTTTCCTATAATACTTTGCCATATTTTGATGGACAACGTCTGACGGATGCCCTTCAGGATGTACAAAATCCTTTCTAATGCAAATCAAAATAAGTTAGTTTGTGTGGAACTTCGGCTGCAGCAAACATTTAAGGAACGCATATGATCGCTGACATCTACATAACTACAGCGCTTCCTCATGACGGTCTCTGATTCTTCCAGAGGTCCTCATGTTAGTCGAGCCACGAGCCCAGATGTATGTCCAAAATAATGAACAAAGATTTCATGCCTAATGAGATCATCAAGGCATGCGCAGCGGAAGAAAACACCCGACGCTTGGATTAACGAACAGTTATGGTCTAACATCCGGTCATTCATCTTCAAACTAGCTTGCGCGGGCATTACCTCTTTCACCTGAAGTGTTATCTTCAATGTAGCGGCTACTTGCATTTTTGAACAGTAACTCACTGATCAAGTGAAACATGAGGTTGATGAAAACTCGGGGACTGCGCCTACCTGATGAGGCTCAAGAAGGGCGAATCCGGTCGTGGGCTATTGAAGAGTTTTCAGTAACCTTGTGGGTAGTTTCCTTCATGAAAATTAAACTGATTGCGTTCAAAATTAATATCGAATAGCAGTTCACAATTGCAAATAGTCTGACAATTATCATGTCACGGGTTTCCCCAAGCCAACAACACGCGTTCACTGGAGTGAGTAAAACCAGATATAGCACAGCCATTTTGAGTAAAGTGCTATTTCGAAATACGCACAAACGCTACGGAGATCATCATCATTTTTGGTGATAGAGGCTGAGATATATCAGATATTTTCGCAAATCGCGAAGTCTCATTTGTTTTTTATCGTAAGGGTAAAAGTTGTTGTTGGAAGAATCGTGCAGTTCCCATCATTAGTAATTTCAGTAAAACGGTTACCAGGTTTTTCGGAATATTTCTGTTTGAAGAAACAACTTTGTGTCATCGGCCGATTTATTGGCGATTAACTAGTCGTTAGTTGGTATAGTAATATAGTTTTTATATGGTGCAAGGAACCGAAAAATATCAGCCAGAATTTTCGGAGAAAAAAACAGTGCAGAATATTCTGCCCATTCAGCCTGTGTGGTATTACATATATCGTGAGATGTTGAAAGAGCATGCTATTTCCAGGCACATGTGAGCACCTTCTTTTATTTGTGAATTTGATCAGTTTGCCGAGATCTTTCTTTCTGGTCCTAAACATGTGCATCCAAATGGCCATCACCCAATTATTTTTTATTGCAATGGCTGAAAATTGGGCATCTTACCTCATTGATAAGACTGATGAGGAAATACCTGACAGCCAAATTCCTTCACAGGTTGTCCCATACATATCTAACTATCCCTAATGGATCAGAATCTCCGGTATTACGTACAGCTTACTTAACTTTTGACAAACAGTGAAATAAAGTAAAACAGATTTTGACTATATTGGCTTTTTTGTCGCAATCACCCTCATATTTCTAAGAAATTGGCACATGATAAACAGACCATTCGAGAAAAGGGACGATTAACAAGGGTGTTAAACGAATTCAGCTACACTCACCGTGCGTTCAAAAATGTCTAGCCGCCTGCTGCTGCTGAGGCTAATAATAGAATCTCATCAATTTCCGGATGACCGGTGATGATGAATCGACTACTGCATTCACTTACATTCCTGTGGTTTGCTGAGTTTCTAGGACTGGCTACGTTTTGTGCGCGATTTGGAGTTTTCAACACTTCGCAGCGGAAGTATACGTTAAATAATGCATGTGAGCTTAGCCCATATTTCAGTTTATAGAGGAATATATGCGATTCGTTGATTTTTACCTGGGTTACTTTCTGGATGGTCGACTTGAATGAACAAGAACATAGTTGATGGGGCTGATGATAATCATACTTTTACGTCCACTCAGATACTGCAGTTTTTATTTTCAAATTTATGACTGAGTTGTTTGTTTATGCGTTTTTGCAGGAGAGTCAATATGTGATTTCTGGATCTGCTCCGACGTCCTCTGTTGCACAGCATCCATTCTCCATTTGGTGGGTATCGCACTTGATCGGTATTGGGCAGTGACTAATGCAGAATACTTTCGCCGTCGAACTGCTCGACGCATAGGAATAATGATTGCCGCATTCTGGTTCCTATCCCTGCTGATTTCACTGCCGGCTCGGTTTGATTATGCCCGAATTACAAACTGGATTAATGGAGTCAGCACCAACATGACCGAGGTGTGCTCAATCAACAAAGAATATGGATATACTATATTTTCCACTGTTGGTGCATTCTATGTTCCGATGTTGTTCATGATCGGAATTTATGCGCGTATTTATGCTGTAGCTAGATCTCGCATTCGTAAATCCGCATTTCGAAAGCCTTACTGCGTTAGCAAATTGGCATCTAGATCCCATGTTCCCAAGATACAAGTTGAAGGTAACAATGCGGAACGGCCATCCTCTATCGATCGCTTCCTCAAATGTTGTCACATTTGTTACAAAAAACCACCAATGTCAAATCATCTCGAACCAGGGTGTGGACATACGGAACATACATATTTAACAAACCAGTTATCTGCCACCGTCAGTTCTCGTGCTTACCACTCGTCTTCCAACACAGAATTGAATAGAGTTAATGGGTGGAAAACAAATCCAGCAAAAGATGTTATCATGAGTTTGGATGACTTGACCAATGTGGTGACGCCGCGGGATCAGAAATCCACGGATCCGTCAGACTGTGATGAGAAGCAAATTAAACCTATTGTGAATATACAGGAAATGCAGCGGAAAGACTCTCCACTCCCAAAATTCACGGTGGACTCGTATCCGGAAGAACCGTTGTTTGCCAACCGGAGTTTGAGTATATTTCACAAACATTATTGGAATGGTGTCTGTCATTCTGCTCCGGTGAGCTGGTACAATATAAAATCTTTGGACAGTCCGACCATATACTCTACCAATTCAGGTGACGATAGTTCAGAATCAAGAACAGATCGATCAGACGGCCCGGGTGACTGGTCATCATCTAGCTCCGAAATACACAGACACTCCAAACACTCCAGCATAACGCTTGATTGGTATAATACAAAATACAAAGCAGCACTCTGTAAACTATTTCGAAGTCTGCTGAGAAGAAACTCCTGCAATCGCCAACAGATGACACGCTGGAGGCTAGCACGAAGAGGTCTATCAGAAAACGCTGCTGAATTTTGGCAGGCCTCACCAAACTTTCGGGAGAAATACGGGGATGCAAAACAAATGGTCAAGGAGTCAAAAGTCGCCTCGAGTACCCTGATCAGAGCTTCTGAAGCAAGCCTTCTACTAGCGGGACAATGTCCCCCAAGTCCGCTTACTCTGGAAGCTGAGCAACACAATGAAATTCACCACCAAAAGTCCGCCGACGAAACTCCTCCAGTCTGTACCCAGACAGAGTTATCCGCAACGGCTGCAGCATTAAGACGTGAACGCATAGAAAACAAAAGGGAACGAAAAGCCGTGATGACTTTGGCAATTATAACTGGATGTTTTATGCTTTGCTGGCTACCCTTCTTCATAAACGCTCTCGTTTCGCCTTTTTATGAAAAGTGGCAGCCATCGCGTGCTACTGGTGACATTATCCTCTGGCTTGGCTATTCAAATTCTCTACTGAACCCAGTTATATACACTATATTTTCACCAGATTTCCGCGGGGCATTTCGGAAAATTTTGTTTGGTAGATACTATCGTTGGTCCAGAGAACGTTAAGACTTCTTTTTAAACCCAAAGCTTACATCCTATTTTCAGATTGACTATCACATTCCAGTGTCTGCTCGCACCCTAACTGGCATTGAGTAAATATATACGTTTTACCAGCCATTGGTTAAAAACGTGGATTCACTATTTGGTTGTTATCTTCTTTGCATCTGTCGGTGGTTAACAACGTTCCAGCATTAGCTGTTCACTGCGAATAAGCACTGTGCGGGGTGGAGTGATAATTTTCACTAACAAAGCCATAGACGGTATCTAGGTTATTTGGTATCCGATAGCTAATCTAGGTGATTGTTTCCAGTGTTTTGTCCTAAACCTTTAAATTTTTCTCCGTTACTCCACGGGCCATATTTCTTGGTTAGAAAATTTTGGAGACAAAAATCTTTGCCCAAAAACAACCATAAGCATAATGATGGTGTCCCGCTGGATGAAACGCTCTGTATGCTTAAATGTGGACGTGGCANNNGATAGCTAATTAGGTGATACTTTCCAGTGTTTTGTCCTAAACCTTTAAATTTTTCTCCGTTACTCCACGGGCCATATTTCTTGGTTAGAAAATTTTGGAGACAAAAATCTTTGCCCAAAAACAACCATAAGCATTATGATGGTGTCCCGCTGGATGAAACGCTCTGTATGCTTAAATGTGGACGTGGCAGTTTTGCTAGTTTAGTTTAATTGATTTCACGTACCAAGTTATTTTTTGAAGTAAGGTTTGGCATCCGTTCATTATCCTACTCCTACTACGCTACGAATATTAGCTTATTGTTCAATATGGAAATCCGGTTGCCTCCCGAAGCTTGGTGAAATACACAGGTTAAATAATACATTTGGTCATCCTTTCAGGCAAATTTTGTAAAAACAGAAAAAAAACAGATCAGCCCATTATTCCTGGGTCAAGCCTTCAATATTTGGATCACCTAGCGTTTTTCACAGTAAAATTGCAGGGAATGTTGCTAAAATTCATGATAGAAATATTCGACTGAAAGCTTATTTGTGCACTCTTATGTCTTCGCATCCAATGTTGCTAGAGATTTACTTGTTTGGATTGTTGCATGCCTGTGTTTTAAAGAGACTACACCAGTTGATTCATGGATAGACAGCGTTGTTGTCGCGACCATTCCAACAACTGTTACACTGAGTCTGTGGGGTGAATTATGAGCACGATTTTGTATTTGTCCACGTCTCAGCCAATGTAATCATATTAGGCACATAGAGGACGTACTCAGGATGATCAAATGTTAAGCATGCAGATATCACAGCCATCCGGCGCTTTTACTGATGGTGATCAAGCGCCAATCCTGAGATTTAGAGGCGAGACATCCGCCCTTGGAAACGCTTAACACGAACCGGAAGCGTTCTAGATGTCCCAGATATCTCCATGTACCGAGTATATGGCATTAGGCTGCACTTGGTTCATATTGATGCTTCACGTCAGCACAACAACGGTGATGTGTTAATCCCACTTGAAGTGATATTATATCAAGATGGAATCCAGAACATCTCATATCATGCTTATGTATTCTAGGCCCCTATACGCTGTGGAAAACACGCGTAGTGGGCCAAGAAATCAATAACATGACATGCAAGTGAAGAATATTTAATGATTCACGATATTAGCTACCAATCCTCGACGTCACTGGCACAAGGTCTCGTTTAAATGTGATTTGGCGCAATGAATTTACGTGCAGCATCAGACAATTATTTGGATGATTCTCACGAACACCGTTTGACTCCATTAACCTGCTTTGGCCAAACGCAAATCTCACTAAACCAGGGTACCATAAGTGACATTGGTCGACAAACAGGTAAAATATTTTAAATCCCTTTTTGTTCGAAATTGATCTGCAGATTTACTAGTCAGACAAAATGTCTTCAGTTTCACCACAAAACGGTTTTGACAAAAGGAACAGTTGGTAGGTAATTCCTCTGTCGGATGTAGTCTATACATTTTTTAGCAGAGGTTAGCTTGTTTTCAACTATATTTCTGTAAGCAGGCTAGCACCCTCTGGAGGCCAGTAGTTTAGTCACGATTGCTTACAGAGTGGTATTTTGAGCTTAGATTCACACTAATCTACAATAGGCTATCCAAAAGCGTCAATAGCCTTGGGAGCTTAAGAGCATTTCTACTGACCCAATTTGACAATAAAATGCCAAAGAAAAATACTGTTCTTTTTCTTGGTAAATGACGGCATAACGCCGACAGAGTTCTCGGGAGTCAAAATGCTAGTAGCTAAATAACCCAGTAGCTGGCGAAATGAAGCATCTACCATCCTACATCCTCTGCTGTAGAATAGTTAATTAACTACGTGGAATTCGCTTTAGATGGCATCCATAAGAAGTATCCTGATGAGAATTTACTGACGAGAAGTTATTGAAAGTTTTACTTCAACAAATTTTTCTGACCAGAACAGCATAAAATCTCACAGTCTCAATCCTAGCCTAATACAGCTTTATGCTTCCAAGTCGCCATTTTACGATGGAACCACTTCGTCTGTATCCTGGGCAGGTGCTGAAGACGTCCTGAAAGTTTTTTCATCACCAACCTCATATGCCAGCGCAGCCAATGCTACGCGTCCTGAATAGCAAAAGAATCACAGAAGGAGAGATTCCCGTAATGCTTGTTTGGTATCCTCTACATCTTGTGATTTGTACGTGCACATCATGGCAATTGGAAAAAATGCCTACGGTTCCATCTCAGCTACAAAGACTGTTTATTCAACTGCATTCTAAATGTATTTAGAAGTGAAATCCACCACCAGTTTGATCCTGTTTGAGAGTAATTGAGTCAGATTTATGATAAAGAATAGCAATTGACCGTGTGCTTAACCATGTATCAGATTTATGTGGCAGGTAACTTACTCGAACTGCTACATGCTACTGATTGGCACAACAAATCGGAACAAGGCCACGATTCCATTAACATTCCTGATGGCATTGCTTGCGAGTTCACTTACTGACTGCACGGATTTACTCATTTAGATTGTCCAGAGACAATACTGATCAACACTGACTTCGGAATTCCCCCTTGAGTTCTCCTCGTGATCCCTTTGTCTCCGCGTAAGGGGTCATATACGCAGTATACTTTTAGTATTTTCCATTTACTGGAATAAGGCTATATACCCCCCTTACACCCCTACATCACCCTCAGCGTCCGAATTACTACGTGGTTTGTTTCTACCATAAGAAATAGATCCAACTGCTCACTAGATGATACAGATAGCGACTTAAGGGGCTTTTTCAACATTTACTAAAAGATGGGCTCAGTAGCTGTCACATTGTTGCACAAATTTCCACAAAACAGATTCAGACTGAAGATTCATGTTTGATGCCTGAAAACAAAATGAGACCATGATGTACTTTTGAGTCTTTCGTCAACTGATATACAGCAGAAATACCATCGACCCTTGTCGTAAACTGTGGAAAACGCTGTAGGCGCCGTAAGTTGAACAACTCGGGTGCTACTCCCTGTATGAAACAACGTTGCAAATCATTATACGACATATCTATACATCTTTGCATCTGTACCGAGGTGAAAAATAAGTGCCCTTCAGTCATATTTAGCTACTAATATTTTACGGTGTGATCTTCCGTTCCAGTCGATTTGCTAATGGCTGACTGTAAACGTCAGTGCAAAAAAATAACTTTCAATTTTTAGACCCATCTCATTACTAGCGCAGGTTATTTTGGACAGTTCGTGAGATTTAACCTGATACACCTTCATAACTTTTATACCTAATATACCTGATATATCCCTGTGCACTGTAGTTCCTGCGGGACTAATTTATCCGTGCTGACTGATCGACCTAGAGAACACACTACCGATCTACCGGATCGCCGGTTTACGAAGTCAACATTCACTGCAGTTGTCTGATTAGTAGAACGGACCTTGGAGTTTGCGGAGTGGTTGGATTCGGGATAGATCATGTGGTGTACCAGTCTGATTTTGTAGATCAACCCGGAATAGAGGGTAATTAGATGGTGCCGTTGGATTAATAAATGCAACTGAAGCAACATTGTGCTGTTGTGTATAAAAAAACCTTCCTGATTTACCCTGGGCTAGCCTAGATTCTCCTTTTGGTTTTCCCGCACGTGCCGCAGTGTAATAAACGACTCAATTTTCCAACTCGTTTGGCCGTGTGAAGTTTATTGCCGTGGGTCCTGTCGGCCAGTTTTGCTCACTGACAAGTGCCTTTATTTGTCTATTGATTCCACTGTACCGATCACAGCACCACCCATTATTTCATTGTTGTAGACACAACGTTTTTGTTCTTCTCACGTGGCAACGAATGAATAGTTAGTTTTTGCCCAGGCAACGGATGATGCTTTGTGTTAAACCCCGCTGAAGACCCGCTGAAATCTGCCGACAGGTTTTCTTTCGTTAGCGCTAGTTTGATTTGGGTTTGAAGTGTCCAATCCAACCTCTATATCACTATGTTCGTATGGCAAGTAATGCAGTGTGAACTCTAAGTGTGCTCTGATATACTGTTCGAATCGTTGGATAGATATTCTAGAGTATTCTATTTTTGTCCGTTCTAACAGCTTCAAACTAATTGCCGAGAATCATCAGCTACACACTTAACCCAAAACTTGATACTTAAAGTGCGATATTGGATTCAATATATGCAGCCAAGCCCTAATCCACTGAATACACGTTTCGGCCTCCTAGCTCATTACCAAATTCACACACCCATCTTTCTTTACATCCACCAATAAATAAGTCATAGCATTAGACTTAGCGACAGATTCTAAAGTTTTCCCCTAAAACATGCATTAAGTGCTGGTGGTAGGTTTGAGCTTTATCACCTAGTTGCTATCCGGACCCCACACCTATCCTAGAGATGAATCAGTGGACCGATAAAACCAATAAAAGGCGCTCAGGAACCAATCCATAACCAACTCACAACAACGGATATCACGAAAGGAGTCCACCACAATTAGGAGTTATTCTGCCGACCAATCAAATGACACAAAAAGTCTAGCTGAAAAGCAAATAACCAGAGCAGCGAAATGGATTAACCAGAATGAAGGAACAAAACTACAGCTTTGGAGATGCTGAAAGAACCAACGGGCTGCAAGATAATCAGGTCACTATGCAAGATATTCACCTAAAGGAACAGTGGAAATACGTGCTAGCTGACCTCCAAAAGCAACTCACATTGCAATTACTAACTAATCTTCTTTGACTATATAAACTCAACAAGAAATGTAGCGGTGTCCATTCAACCCGCGCATTGGTTGCGCCTCCTCGCATGGTGACGAAACACTAGCAAGCCAATTGCCAAGCTTAATGGACAGACCATCTCCAACCTGACCAACAGCCGGAAAACCCACCTGACTTTCCTATATTTGGATATATTGCCAACGGAATACTAAAGATGTATTTACATTCAGGTGCGCACGCCAGAAGAATTGAACTTTTCAATAAAAATTTGAGATAGTAACGTGTCAACCAATGTCATTATTCTCCGTTGTAATACAAAGCTTTTCGCGTTGCTGGATGGAGGAATCTTTGTCACAGAAGCTTATCGGTGAGTGCAGAAACCGGTGTTTTTAGGCGACCAACAGATTTAATCTGCGTGTGGCAACCAAAACTTCTATAGAAACCCATCAGCAAGCCAAAAATATTGTTTTTCTTCTGTAGACGGATAGCAAAGAGAGATTGCATTAGCAGCACAAAACGTGTCCTCTAGCAGCCCCATGATATTGTTAGAAGCTTTGATGTGTATCACATTCGAGCTAATCAACAAAGATGACTGGTGGATCGTTTCAGAAGAGTTCGGGGAAAACTTGGTGGCTCTATAGCTGGAAAACCTTCTGACTGCAGCCAACCAAGTAAACTAGTCACTTAAACCGATGAAACGTTTGTGTCAAAAGCGAAATGGTACTGAGGTATAAAACCACCGATTGCTTACCAAGCCCTTAAAAAACAATGACTCTCAAGCACTAAACGTATTTCAACTCTTGCCAATTCTTGTTTCTTATGGTATATGTTGTACTTTTGTATGGCGTGCCGTTAAATAAAATTCACCAGTTGGGTGATCTGTCCCTTAATGATGGAAAGCATGTGACAACTTTTTAGTTTGTTTGCCCAAAGCACATAAATCAGACAAGTTTGTTTTGAGTTGTGGCATACAGAGGTAATCGACAAAGGAGACAGGGGCTTATCAGTGGTGAAAACGTGAATCTCTTCATCTTGATTGCTCTTCGCTAGGCTTGAGCAACCCGGCAATATTTCAGCCACGGTACTTCATCGGGTGATACTACTGAATGCTTAACTGAAGGTTTTCCTCCCAACCTCATTTGACTGCATTGCACACTCTGTGTCAACGTTTGTGTTTCTCATGTATTTTTAGAGACTAACCTAGTTGCGTTTTTGTTTAGCTGCTCCCAGTTGTCCGTTATAAACCCTGTTGCATCAGTAGAGGTGAAAATAACTACTGTGGGCGTTTGAGGTTGGTCCCTACTTATCTAACCTGCCTTCCGAACAATCACCAACACTGGGGTGAACAACAATCACACCAAAGCAAAATCTTGCGTTATTATCATGTTTACCGTCCACAGTAAATCGCAACAATTATTTTTTGTATCTCAAAGTGGGAAGCATCGCTGGTGGCGTTTCGGTTCATTAGGATTTTTCTCTGGCCAGCTTAACGGGCTAAACTAACTTCTACAGGTCTTCAAACCTATTGTGCGCCGGTGCTTCTACATAAGCAGTCTGCCGTCCACACAGACACTTCAAGTAATTGAATAGGTGATAACAAATAATTAGCTGGCGAAAATTCACGGAGGGTTTCTCTTTGTACTGGATTCTTGAGTATGAAAAACGTTTACGTAGTGTTCAAAAAAACAACCTCAAAACGCCAACACACCCTGCGGCACTACAAAGCGACCAAAGCAAATTGTTTTTGCCACGGTCTGTTTGGGCGAAGTGGTGGCTGATTTCCTCATTCGCTAAGTAACAGACGGGGTAGGAAGTGCAAAGTTTCAAACGTACGATTCTGTTTATAAAGCAGCGCCTTCCATTTCCCAGTTATTCCTTTGCCAACTTCTAAATTGGAGTCGCATTCAGGTGTACAAAATGCCCTCTTGAAACCCCTGCTTGCATGTAAGAACACACATCTTGAGCACCGACAAAAAGAGGCAAAATTTCAAAACGGGCAGCTCGTGGCCACAGCAGAAAACAAGTTTGAACTGCCCTTCCTATGCCACACAACTGAATGGGAAACACTCTAAGAGTGAACGCGAAAAGGTTAAAGAACCCATATTCGTTTGGATGACGAATCAAATTTAATTTTCACATACATGTTAGATTCTGGTATATCCCAAAAGATAGTGGGGTACGGAACTGCCAAATGTTTCATTTTGTTGCCAAGTTATTTATCCCTGAAAACCATCGCTTAGGTGAGCCTTATAATTTATGTGCTTCAAAAGTGTAGAAAATTGTTCTTTGTAAAGCTGACATGTTCGATCACGAGGACAAATTACAACTATACATTTCTAAGAATTCGTCTGACACGCTGGTCTCTGTTGGCTAGCTGATAATTTAATTTTCGACCGAACCCGTCTGCACCACGCGTTTTTTGCCATAACTTGTTCCTCGCCCCTGGATTAACATGCATTGAGCAGTAGACCTATTATTTCATTCCCAGGCCTAATCGGTATCATACGGATTCATGCACACGGGCAGTGGATACACATTTTACGTATAATTTCCACAGTTAAACCCATGCACAGTACAAACTAAAACAATCATGACAACAAATGCTAGAAGTCTGACCTTCTCAAAGAGACTTAATCGGATTATTCGCATCGCTCTTGGCCCAACCCAACAACAATTGCACCCGAGTTATAAAAAAACGACTAGGTTTCATTCAAGTGCCGCAGTTTTCTCAGTGGCACCTGAGGACAGATCGGTC
>NW_008751719.1:1648065-1680325 GCF_000715545.1 Opisthorchis viverrini | reverse complement strand
AATTTGCTGGTGTGAGGGTAACCGTCACACGCTCTTCCCCGCAAAAATGGAGGGCATTAGATTTTTGGTAAATGAAGAGTAAAATTCCCAGTCGCAAAATAAAGTCCATTAGGATTGATTTCAAGAAAATAGTGTGAAGACAAAGTCATGGGAGGACAAAAAGAAGTTTCAAAGGCTTATCCCGTTCTGGATTTTAAAACCATTACCGTAGAGGGATTTCACTAAAAGAATCACTTTGGGAGTCCTCACACAGACTTTAATTCCATACCATGGCAAAATGGTTACACCGTAGAAGGGGACGCAACCTGGTAACCTGAAATAGCTTTCCATGTGTTCCTTGGACTGAAAGTAGCAATCACCACTGCGCACGTAAATGAGCTATGCAGGTTATCTGCTCGAAATTACTGATGGCTATTTTATTTTATACAAGAAAATCTCGGGACTTCCCAATTGACTCCTTTGGACCTACGCCTGTTTGGGCTTTCCAAGACAAATTTGATTAAACGCTGAGGGGATAGTCCGAAGACCAGACTGACTCTGTAGGAATATGAAAGAATGCACTTTTATACTTTCGTTGATTGAGGATTAGGAAGACTGCCGTGGATCAATAAGGCAGCGCATTTTCTGAGATATAGGCCAGTTCTAGTTGATTTTCGACATTCTTGATCGCAAAAGAGGAGGTACAAACGTTGGATACTAACAATCCGAACATCACAAAGGCATAACTTGGATCCTCATTGAAAACACAGTCCAGTTAATCTAGGCAACCTGATATTGCGTGACAGTTTTTGAGATGAGTACCAGATAAATTTGGGGAAGCTTCTGCCTGTTGTCACACCGCAAAAACAAAGTTAAAACGGTTGGCCAGTTTGGAAGTATTTTCTTCCCTCCGAGTCACTTTTTTCGCAAACTAAAAAAGTGATCTCAAAAAGCCTATTGTTTGCTTTAGGAAATCTAAAGTATGTACCTTTTTAATCGATTCAACAAACTACGCCCGCAACCACAGTTTGAGTGTTCGGACGAACAAGCTAAAGAATTCTAACTGACGGATCCAGCTATAGCAAGATGGTTTTGGATGAAACCCATGGGCATGTGACACCAGTAATTCATCTATGTGTCACGGCGAAAATATTTTCTGACGGCACGAGGCGAATGAACAGTCTTATCAAACAAAGTAGTTCGGAATTCTACGACCCTCTAATGTTTCTGGTTTCCGATTGATGCGATTAGATGACTTATTTTCAAGGAATGAGTTATATCAGGCCAAGGAAAATCTGCACTCTGGACCACACTGAAGAATAGTATTGTCAGCGCAAAATAAACAAGTAGATACTCCTAATATCGGTTGTCTTTAATCCATACGTTTCTCTCACCAGATCTGAACTGGCAAAGTTAAAGCCTTCTGAAAGTCAAACGGCTAGAATGCGGGGTGTAGGATGGATGTAATGCCCAAACTAATCATAAGCATGCATATTTTCTCATTTGTTTACCTGCAGAAATGCGCTCAGAAAGCCGATATGCGAGTTTCTAATTAGCAAAATTTTACAAACCTTGTAAGACCGGAAAATCCGACCCAAACTTTTGTGGAAGGCATACACCGTGCGAACGTTTCACTGTAGATGCATAAGTGAACTAGAAAACCCAATGTCTTTAATAGCCGTTTTGTCAATTTTGTTTGTTTGAAGCAGATAAAACATGCTCAAAACTTAATGACCAGATTCACCGTTTATACATTTCCATCAAAGCTGAAGACATGTTTTTAATTTCTGAGGTTGACTTTGATTCTTTCTTTTATCTTTTAGCTCATTTTTTCCAAAATCTTGGGAACATTTATACCTGTGAGGAATGAATTTGAGGCTTGCGTTTCATGGGCACAACAAAATGCTGCATTGGTCATATGGTTTTAAATCGAGGCACGGGCATTTCCCCCGTCTTCTTGAACTGCGATTGTTTGCGTGAGATTATTTTGGTGTTCTAGTCAAACCAAGACTTGCAGAAAACGGTTTAGCTCGAACCCGCTTACAAGGGATACGAAACAGTGGGAAGTGTGCTATCGTCAAAAAGAGGAGATAAATCTAGACGTTTCCTCTTCTTAACTTAGAGTCAGTCATTCTGACGGCGTGAAAAAATATGAATATCCGTAAAATAGAGTAGAAGTTTCTCAACTCCCCAGATTTCCTGTAAAAACCACTTGTAACTTTTACAAATCAGAATCAATCTTGTGAAACTGTAACAATTTCGCTGCTTCTTCACTATATGTTTACTTGCAAAGTACGTGACCCCAGCTGATGAGCAGTGTGTATTCATAGAAACTATTTCCTGGACAAGATGGGCTACTTGCAATTTTGGGTGTTTCACGCCTGTCCCAGAGTCAGTCGGAAACTCGATCGTAAAACAGATGTTTAAACTTCACTAAATACAGATGGCTTCACTTGATTGTTCTATAAACCATTAAGCTATAAACCATCAAATATTTTCAGACACCGATGATGATGTCACCACATTAGGTCGCGTGGTCGTCCATTGCTCTCGTACTTGAAAGCCTTGGATCGTAAATCGTGAACAGACCGTCAAATTTGTTGATTTGCTTTACCCAAAACAAATGAACAAAGAAAGGCTTTATTTGAACTTGAAACCAGAAATGAACCCGAAACAAATGTTTTTGGAAATAATTTCATATGTTTCGATTTGATTGTGATTTGCGCTGTGTAGATCGGGAAGTGAAAAGAAGCATTTTAAAAAGAGTCGAATTTAGAATGTAAGGTATCGTTCGCAAAAGTATCTTAGCTGCGGTCAGTATTTACCCCTGCATTCATTAATTTAACGATCAAATGACAGGAGGAAACTAGAACGGCCCAGCAGATCGTTTCATTTCAAAGGGTTGCTATGAAACGCCTAGTTTTCTAGTTTGCGGATAAGAGAACCTATAAAATATTGAGATTCTGTTGAATGCTGATGGCCAAAGCTATTGTTTTATTTTAAACCGTAACTTTCGTATACGTAGCTATAGAATGTCGAATATATACTTTCCAGTACAGTTGCCCGGGAGATTGTATGGACTGGAAGGCACATGCTATGTGTGCTCCGATGAGGCCCCTGAAAAGGGATTTCCGATATAGATTGAAAAAAACCTGATGTTGCACTCGGCATGCACGCCCACATTGTTGTGCAGGAAGCTACCCAGCTGCAACGGATGTTAAGTGAAAAATAAAAAAGAATGGCTACAGTCGGACACATTAACAGGGTAATTCCATAAATTTTCATCATAATTTAGTGCCACTTCTTGCTACAAAACAAAATATATACAAGACGCTCCGGAATCTGGATGAACAGTCACATGTGAAACACCAGAGTTAATAACTTTTAATAGCGGATTATTATAAGGGCTATATTTCTTTGCACTCAGCAAATGGAAATTTTTCTTTCATACCCCATTTCCGTTGCTTATTCAGTTTATCCTAATTTACACACTATTATTTCCGAAAGCAGGCAGTGCCCTGTTGAGATAAATAAGGAGAACTTCAAACAATTTACCTGCAGTGGGTTTCAGCAGTCTCTGTTTTTGGTGGAAGAGCAGTTTCGGTCATAAAATATCCTCACACTAAGCCTTACCAATTTCTTCTGCCGAAAAAGAAGACCTTGCACGCTGTTGTGTATATCAGCTAATACAGCATATTTGTAGCAGTGAGCAAAGGTTGATTCGATCCTTTGAATCCAACTGCAATTTAAAACTACGCACATTTTTGAGACATATTCCAAATAAGAGTACTCTGCATCTTTGTTTCATCTCACTTTCACAGATAATATCGCATTTATCAGGGTTAGGTGCCTTTTGAATATCTTAAGAGCTCGGTGCGGTTTCTGGGGCAATACCGAGCAGTACCGATGAACCATGTAGACAGTAGTACACAAACCGCGCTAAGATCCCACACAAGTTTCTGTTCCCATTCTTGATGAGTCGCTTGATCAGCTCCAACCAGTGTGACGGTGATACTACTGATCGGGAGGCACGCGAGTAGTATGTGTTGTTCGTAGAATTTCGCTTTGCGTCGATTGAAAAATGGAATTCTGTTGCGGAATTCGCGGGGTCACTTTGTAACATTGGCTTTTATTTGACCGACGAATGTTTGCAGGCAATGAACCTCCAGGAAAACCCGTTCGGGGGAAGATCTGTGTCCAAGTTTTTTAACTAAGGTGCAGATTGGAGTTTTGCTTTTTTGTTCAATGGCCTGTAACCGGTCAGTTGGCATTTCCGAATAAACAACTACTCAGTGAAGGCCTTTTTCCTTCCACCAGTAGCCCACTTGAAGAGATTCTCTTTGTTCGAAGCAGCCTTGTTTGACATTATTTCGTGAAAATATTTCAACGGAACGACGCTTTCGTTCTATGGTACAGATATTATGGGCAGTGAAAAAGCACAGTATACTTCGAAACAGGTTTGCGTAATAATCAGAGCGATAAGGTTATCAGGTGGCCACTTCCCATATACAAGAATACTTTGACTAATTTGTTAAACTATAGGCATAACTTATCATTAAATTTAATCAATTTGGGCGTTCCAAAATTTGATTAACTATAGGAAGAGGAATAAAAGATAAAAGATACAAAATTGAAAGAAATAACCTGAACAGACCCTTTGCGGGAAGAAAACCTGATGAACTGATAAACAAATCTAAAAGGTGATTTTTAGACGTAAAAACTAGGTACTCTGACTCTTTGACCTGTAGATTGATTTTGATACTCTGTGGAAAGTTTTATAGTTCCCTAAACGCTTGGGGCCATAATCATCCAATGGATAGAGTGACTAAAGCATTTTTCCTGCAGAACAGTAAAAAAAACAACCACCAAGCGTCGTACTCAGTCGTGTTATAAACCTAGGCGTTTGAGTGTATTGACGAATGAATCTAAAAATCCGTTATCCAGGCAGTACCCCATCCGTCAAAACCAAATTGAATAATTTCAGCCAATATCGAAAGGGTATACTTTGACGAATAATTTCAAATATACGAAATTTATTCTAGGACAAAGGCTTTTGGTTCATAGATTGGCAGATTGGGAAATAGTGTCGAATTGATATGCACACCAAAAAATTAGTTGGATTGTTGCCCTTGAGTGGAACAAGTACGTAGACTTATGCAGCGAAAGAAACGAGACAATGACTAGTGAATTTCGTAGCATAAAACTGTTCTCCCTTCGACGGGGGTGTTTTTTGGGATTAGACGCCTTTCAAAACTTTAGGATAGATTCTGAGCACTCTGAATACGTGTTACACACTGGACTTCCGTTTCCAAATTTAAAGTTCATTTGACTGGAGGCTTGGTTCAAAAGAAAGCCAAAAACCAACAAGGCTACTTAAAGGTTTATTAAAGTCTGCAGCAACAACTTGCCGGTCTCGTTCTTCTTACAAGTTAGACCGTGAGTTCCTCTCAAACTTTTTTTCTGCTTTAAAACCTGAAGATGGTGTAGCAGATTGCAAGCGAGTGTAATTTTGACTCTGACATTATGAAATATAAGGCCAACGGATACTCAAGTTCTATGCCTTCTTGATGGGCTCCAGTAGGTTTTCTGTCGATGACTTTTGAGTAACTATGTTAGTAGTATTTTACTTCAAATAAATATACCGCAGTGTGAAATGTATTTTGTGCCTCAGATTTCCGTATTTCACGTAGAGTCGCGGTCTGTTTTGTCAGCATTTGAATATTAGTTGTTATCTTCTTCGGAAATACAGAATTATGTCTAGGCACGCGCTTCCTTTGACTTATGATCAGAAAGTTTATCACCAACATTGTGGATTTTTTCGGTGGAGTACTGAATCATATGATAGCGAGTCGGGCTATATTCACTATTCCATCAGAATCATAGGTTACCACGATGGGAAAACCAATAAGACATTTTATTTTGCGACCAGTAGCAAACAAGCTAATAACTACACTGTTTAAAGAACCGAAGTCGCACTAAGATTCGGCTGCTTCTAAACCCTGCCTAACCGCATGATTTGAACGGGCCAACTGACATTGATTTGAGTTATAGAATATAGATTCCCTAGAAACTGGAATTTCGCGTGTGTATAACCATAAAATTGGCATTCAACTGGACTTACCTATCAAAGCAAGTATTTATACCAGCCTTTAACTTGACAGATTTTTACCTTAAAACTCAGGCGTTCTCAAGTACTGCTTCACCTCTGACTACCGTACCACCTAATTTAACTGTGCCTCCGAAGGTTGTATCAGTGAAAAAATATTGTATTACGCAATAATTTTTGTCGCATATTATTTTATACTTATAGAAGTCGTGGTGTTAAGTCATATTGAGTACCTTTTTCCATGGGTAAATATTGATAAATATGCCTCATCTTGAGTCTGGCTCTGATTAACGCACATTGCTTAAAGGACTGAATGCCAATCAGCCGAAAACTCTAACGGGTATTAAATCAGGTAGAGTTCATATCGGAAATAAAAGATAACCAATTGCTTCGGAAAATTAAGGTAGGGTATTACCTAGTTAGATGCAACTGACTGAAATAATATGTCCTGTCTTGATAGAATATTGTGGTACTAAGAGATAAATGGATCTTGCCGTATTACGAGCTGTGATACGTGTAAATACTTGCATCCAGCTTATTGTGTGTATTGCTACGGAGGACGGATTGAATGTGTATCCCGGATTATATGTGTTTCACGACAAAGGAGTAACATCATTGAATTAGGGTAGTTGAATATCAGATCACTGTTAAAAATAAGAATTTCCATGAATTCCGGCTATCTCAGGCAAATTTCTGAACTCATATGAGGCAAATCATTCAGCATTAATGTGAACCCATGATGGCCTCGTGAAATGTCTGGCAGAGTGTTTTCTTCAAACGGAAACCTCTTCCAACTGGAAACTCTGTATGTTTCGAATGCCAGTTTCATAGCCATTGCTTCCAATCAAAATTAGAATGCGCGAAACATCATGACGTTCTGTTACGATGAGATCTGAATAACCATCGATGAACAAATAGGGTTTAACGATTTAGTATGAGTCGAATCTTCTCAGTTATGACTATGTGGCGAAACAGGCATATTGTGCAACTCCTGTTACATTTGAATGAAGTGTAACTCTTTTTAAGAGGATACTCTGTGCAGTGGTCGAATAAATTGCATCGCTTGTATGTTATTGCACCGTTAAAACTGTAGTAATCTTTTTGTATTTCAACACTCCCCACCCATCCCTGGCTTGGTAGCAGACAAACAGACAAACTGATGCGATCATGGCGGCCGGAGAAACTCGGATTTCGGTTGCAGTTTGCCTGATCGAAAATCCCGGGAAAATTTCCTGTCAAATTTAAACTTTTTCACGGTCACTGCAAACCGTGATGATAAATCCAATTATAATATCCATCCTTGTTTGCTTTAGCAGGCCCTTCGTGCCATACGAGCGCCGTTTTTCAGATTTAAAAAAGGCCGCCATCAATGTTTATCACTGACGCTTTGCTGCCGTGGTTCTCAGGCCGAGTGACAGGGACCTAAAAGTAGAGGTTCCAATGGCAGGTTTTGCTACCAATTTGGTGTTGTATTATGACTCAAAGTATCCTTTTTTCTGTCTATTTCAGATCATCGTTTTCCAAAGAACTCTTGGAAACCTTGAGATGAAATACTGTAGGCTTTCACATAGATGCTAAATAAGATGTTTAGGTTACTACTTCCGAGATTTTCACACATCCACACAAGTCAGCGCAAAATTACTGGATCGATCCGTTTGAATCCAATTTTACTTACCAGGTAATTGAGTTTGTCATTTAAGAGTCTAATCACAATATAACTCAACGGAGCGTAACCGATAGAAATTTAAGAGAAAAATGAAGCAAGTGTTAGTTAGTTTCAGGTAGGATTTTCGCGGACATCTGGCTCAATCGCATCCGACCAGACCTACAGTTTTGTAGGGATCCAGATGCTAAATCGAAAGATTTGGATTGAAAATTTATTCATTTACATTCAGCGCTTCTGTGTATAATTATTCGAGAGAAATACGCTGAATTTAATACTTATCCAACTCCTACACACCTGGCTACGTCTCCCTCGACATATCTGTAAATTGACATCACTTTCAGACCAAATGAATCAAGGCTATCTATTCGGTTTTTTAACTGGCGCTGAATAAATGACCATGCGTTGATATGCACAAGAATTATGGGGAAAACGGTAATACATTCCTTCTCAAATAGCCTGCCATACCAGATGCATGAGGAAGAACACAAAAAATTGCACAACGGGCTTGTTTACTTCCTGTGTGTTAAATTTCATTAGCGTGTTATCATCAGACTTTAAAACTGACTTTCTCACTATCTGTGGGTTGCCTATGCCTCGTTTGCTGCCTCCCAGAGTAAATGTCCCATATTAATATTGAGGTACAAGCTATTTAATAAATGTTTCTTATACAGAAAGATGGAAATCGATACGGTTGTTATAGCGCGTGATACGAAGTCACAAGGCGTAGAAATATATAAAAATTGTGACGTGGTCCCAAGTGTGACAAAGTGTGACAGAAAGTATGAAGATATAAGAATTATTGACCCCTAACCCTCAGAAAGGTGAGCGAGTCTTATGCCTTCTAGTATCCAGAAATAAGTGTAAATGTTGGTTAGACTCAGAGACCAGTTACTAAGTGACAGCTCAATGCTCTTCCCTTGAATTATTCAAAACAATCAAGGCCGCTACCTGCAATCCAGTTTACATAGAAAACGACTTCATTCGTTCTATTACACACAGTCACCTCATGGTACGTGTATTTTATAATTCCTCTTGTTCAGTTTCTCATTACAATGACGATGATAAGCTTAATGTGACCGCGACAGGCCGTAAGCGCTTATCCTTACGGAAGTGGGCTGTTGGACGCAGTGTGCTCCCAAGTTATCAGTGTTTAAAGCTACATTCACTCATATTTAACGCCTTTTAAACTAGTCTACGAACAACAAGAACAACAGTACAACCAGCTCGATCCTGTGCCACTCATTTAATGTTCTGAGAGGATAGCGACTCTGGTTTTGTGTATTGGCTACATTGCAAACAAGTTTCTAAGCCACATAGGTAAAGGAAAAGCATACAAGTAACAGTATGATGCATCATTCTTATCCCAATCAGTCTGAGATTTCTGGCGAGTTAGAGGGCGCAATGGTGTTGCCACGATCGGCAACAAACAGAAAACGAAAGTAATTGAACAGTGGCGATCAAGCAGAGAGATTGTAGAACTAATATGTGTTAGAAACGGTATCCATTACAGCGAACCAAAACCCTACTGAAAAGTAAAAAGCGACCAAATGTGAAGTGCTACCTCTACCGAAATGTCTCTGAAAAGCATTGAAAAGAGAGCTGACTCAAAATTCGTTTAATTTATTGAGCAATTTGTTCTTTAATTTCAGGTATGCTTTTGTTGAACTAGGTAGTCACATTGTCAATCAGATGGTGCGAATTTTTTTGCCAAGGAATATTCGATCAAATGTGCATCACTTATCAATATCATGTGTCCTGGTTTCTGATTCAATTTGTTTTCGTATTAGTGTTTTACTGGAGCACAACTCTAACGGCTCAAATGTTCTGTAATTTCAGGTATGCTTTTGTTGAACTAGGTAGTCACATTGTCAATCAGATGGTGCGAATTTTTTTGCCAAGGAATATTCGATCAAATGTGCATCACTTATCAATATCATGTGTCCTGGTTTCTGATTCAATTTGTTTTCGTATTAGTGTTTTACTGGAGCACAACTCTAACGGCTCAAATTGAGGAAATCTAACATCAGACCATTCGTATTTTCCATTGGCAATTTCCTATGGGTTTCATTAGCGAACATCACTGATTAATTGAGCGCGTAGTAATGGCGGCTGAAAAATATCAAACCGTACTGGTAATTTTTTTATCAAAAGACGAGCTGTGATGCTTAAGCAAATAATTTCTGATCACTTTGGTAGATAAAGCATAATCTAACGTAAAGATGCTTCATCGGTTAGCTCTGACAATCAATGACTGACTATTAGCAAGGAGTGGAATTCGCCTACAGTAGGCCAACTAATGTCAAGCAATGGCTTTTACTATGAACTCAGATAACTTTTTTGTGAGAACGAAGGAGTTGATCAATAACGACAGTATAACGTGAACACGGATAGCAGTTGCGAAACAAGCAACAGTTCCTAGATCAGATTTTGTCGCGAGCCACCGCATATATTGTTTGTTTGCCGCCGAATATATCAAGTTACTCATACTGGGCTGGGGACCTAAATGACGTACTGGCTTTTTGCCGGTGTTTTGTGGCACACTAACTTGGCTGCATTAAGTTAAACCAAACAGAAGCAACTTGAGCATGGTCCTTTAATAGGTAGTTTAGTATGCCCTTACTTTAACTTGTCGGCTGTTTCAAACCCAAATAAATTTATCACGTTTTCCCCCATGTTTTTTCCGTGCGATTCCCAAATGGGTATTACGCGGAAGAACACGGGAGACAGGAAGCGCCTGTCTGTATCTAACCAGTTGTACACACTACTATTGAATGATGGATATCCGCCATCATTTATGTGAATTCTACACTGCGAACGCCCGAGTTCATTTATCATTAGCGTTCCTTGAGCCATTATTATTGCAGTCGAAATCCTAATAGGAAAAATACCTTTCTTATACATCCGGATCTTGAAAACATGTGCACAGAAATAAATCTGGTTAGGTCTGCGATAGTCATCAATTCAGCGATCCTAATGTTACATTGCCCAATGTCGTTTATTGTGTTACATAATGACCTTCATTTCCGTAAATGTCATTCTCCACTGTAGCGCTTTTGTTGAAATAATAAAATACGACCGGAGAATCTAATAACATCTTGGCCAGTGATTTACGACTCAACTTCAAAAACAATAAAACAACCCACATATATGCTATCACATCGTGTACCTCGACCAACGTCACTAAAAACGGTTCGTGGATGCATCGACAGACCGAAAAAATGGTATCAAATAAATCTGCTCCAAATGGTTTTTACAACATACATGTGATACAAGAGTGTCAAATACATATGGTGGTGTTCTTCAACTATGAACTCTTTTGTTAGGTCATTAAAAAAATCCGCCTGAAGAGAATACAAAAACCGTTCGCAGCTCATTAGGGTGAGGCAAATTTTTCTTGTATAAATACAAGTTAACAGTCCAAAAGTGTCTTTAATATCATGTACGTTTTGTTTGTTAAACTCCTAAAAATACCACAATGATTTACTCCTGAGATGTCAGGACTGGTCTTATTTTCATTTAAGTAAACTTTCGCAGAACTTCTACGGGATAAAAGTACAAACACATCAGGTCTAAACGCTGAAGTCGGACGACTTGATTTGGCTTCACATCTAAACGGAATAACAAAACAGAACAAAATCAGTGAAAGTTCTCATCACCCACTTCGACAATTTGTGCAAGAAGTCAAGAAATGCATAAACCTCGTTAATAGTGATAGATATCACTTACTGAGTGAAAGAAACGTCCATAAAAATAGGATTCTAAGAAGCAAATGAAGAAGTGTGGATAAGACAGATCTTGAGCTGCATTTGGCACACTAATGCAATAGTTGAGAACTTGTAGCTAGCGGTAATTTGATAAACCAAAGGCGCACAGAAGGGTTGGCATGATGGCCGATTTTGATGACAATGGCACGGGAAAGGTGAACTTTGTAGTATATTTTCCTGTATTGGTGACGGTGAAGAAGTTGAACCCTGAGATCCAGAAAGGGTTTGCGTAGCGTTTTTCATAGATGGAGTCGGAAGTAAGCTTTGATTTGAATAAGTTGCAATAGGTAAATAATGTTTTGGAAGCAAAATAACCTGCTGCTTGCTTTAAGCGATAGTACGGAGGATCTGGGTCATATGGAGCAGAGCAAGCCTGTCGAAGGAGAACTGGTTACGAAGGGCAAATAATTCATTAAGTTTAGAATGATAATCAACTAACCGTAATGGAACTGATCAATTCTATTCAAACGCAAACCAAAAAGTGAGGCGGTGGGTGACTGGGCACACGTTTGAGGGGAAAAAACCAAAGAGGAAGCAAATGGACGGCATCAAGTTCATGTGTGCCAAGGAGAAGAAGTGCCCGATGAGTCTCGCACAGAAACAATCATAAGACTGCTTTCTGAGTTCCTCTGACATGCGCGCAGTTACCACTGGTCCGAAGAACTTTAGCTTTCCAATGAGAATACGACTTAGGAACTTAGAGCTTGTGATAATTCACAGAAACGTACATGTGAACAGAAACGAGAGAAGATATTGTTCAGAAACAGAATAGGCAGGGTCAAGGAAGAACAAAGCCTAAACAAAAATTGCACTGACGTTGCAAATTTAAAATAATATTATTGACTATGCGTGCCTAAACAGATGGATGCAGTAGGACGTTTCTAACCAGGTTCAATAAGCATGGATGTAGTTGATCCGGTACGTATTGTAATATTCTGCTTGATCATTTCATTCATGACCTTCATCCTTGTTTAGTAAGGTCATTCCAAGTTTCCACCAATGACCTTTAGTGCCGGTTCCCGCCGTATGCATCATCATTATGCATATAACTCACAAAATATCATGTTGCCTGCAGAAAGTTGAGAAACGCTACTCAGGTCATTCAAGCCTCGTCAATTTCTGGGGTACCGCAGGTCCTTTATTATTCGCCGCTAAAGTGCTGTCGTTCTGTTTGCTTTTCAAACGAATGTTCGGGTCATAGCCTGACATCCAAACGTTTGCCCACACTTCCAATCTACAGTCCATTCACAACGTTAAAGAGTCTGATTCAGTGGCCTGCGAAAGTTCTCACAATACTCCGCGTGTTTTTCTGCGGCCTTTATCTACCTATGCTGAACAGTATGCGATTAAGTAGATACGCCCCTAGGAACAGTATACCTATCTCAGGTATCGTAGATGGTGGTCGTTGGCTTGTTTGCTGAGCTGGGCAATTTGATTGCAAACGCTTCATCACCAATCGAGGTGACATCATCAGTGCGTTATTGTGGTTGCGCACAACCACCAACCCACCGCTACGCACTACTACGCTCCACAATAAGGCACTGATGATGTCACCTCGATTGGTGATGAAACGTTTGCAATCAAATTGCCCAGCTCGGCAAACAAGCCAACGACCACCAGTATACCTATCTGCTGTATCTTCTTAAGGCAAAAGAGAGTGTTGATCGCCGAAATTTTCTGGTAAACCGACGGGTTCCTCCACCCCACCAAACTGCGCGAGGTTTATTCACAATAGAAACCTGAGCCTAAATAACGCCGTGTTTTTTACTGTGAAACCAGTTGCTGTAAGTGAGTTCCTGTTTAATTGTATCATACAATATGCACAAAAAGCCTTCTCAACCGTTCACGTTGCGATTTCTACTACAACGCAAGATAAATGTTTTGCATATGTAATTTTGTGAGGTATGAACTTCTGCTGAGTTTTATGTTGGTACCAGTTCGCCGTGTGTGGGTGACGAACTCTGAGTATTTTGGACAAGCCTGAACCACAGGCACAATTTCGTACTCAAATCACCTGCCACTCAACTACAACCGGATCTCGGCAGCCGCGTTGCTGCACAATCTTTATAGTAAATTCTGTCACATTTTTACGCCTAGTTGTAAATATCAGCTGGAGTATTGTACGCCAAGGTGCATATTTTGTTTCCTTCGGTCACACATAATGCACAGGTTACTTGTCTGCTCGTCAAGAATAACAACTGACTCAAATAATCTGTTATTTCGCATAAATGACTCAGACAACTAATTAGTGAGCACTAATTATGACTAAGAATGCTTTAGTTGTGACTCTGGGGATTGTTCTTTTATTCCGCAGTCCACAGTCCATATCCCGTGCATTGCAGATACAGAAATCAGTACAGTTGTCTTATCAATATCTTTAAAAGTAAAATGTCCATGTGAACAAGATAGAAACCACCATAATTGCAACGGACAGTTTTCTTGAATTACCTATACTGTGAATCTGAATTTTCCAGTCCGAAGAGTAGGACAGATGATCAGCAGGAACCGGTATAATCGCTAGTTGTATATATATATATATATATATATACATATATTAGAGATTTGTCTAGTAAGTCATCGCCTTATGGTTCACCAGCATCGTAAGCTCAAACAAATAACGCTATTTTGATTTGACTGAACTAGACCAAGACAGGTAAACATAAGTTTACATCAGTGATGGTCTCAATGAACGTATTTTAAGTCCGTTGTTTGACAGTTCACGTATGCGTAATTTGACAAGGAGATTTTCTTGAACACCAAAGAAAGTGTTCCACGAGGGTGGTGTTGGATATCACTGTATACATACAATAAACCTGAGAGCTTGGATCAAGTACATGGAAGAAAATGGTTGTATTTGCGCAACATACCGTTTAGTCCAATCGGGACGCATAGTTCCGTCCTCGATTTAAAGCGACAATCGTCACTAAAGGTATGTGGGTGTACGCGAATAGGCCGAGACGTTTACGATTAAATCCTTGGTAACACTGAGTTGCTCATTATCATTTTAAAACCCTTCTTCTGAAACACTTCGGTGACTCATCCCAGGGAGTCAGATTTTCGCGCAGCTTTAGACATTTTACAAGTTTTTCATATCCCATTACACGGTATTTTCCGAACTATAACTCAGGGTCTTTTAAATGTAATATTTAGGAATTCATCTAAGTATATTCCTCACAAGTGTGTTCAATGGCATTTAGTAAGAGCTTGTAGATATACGCAGAAATAAATGTTATAAAATAGTTTTCTTATACTTCTCGGACAGTTTGTAATGTTTAGTTGACTGGTAAAAGTAAATAGTCCTTTTATCGCAAATATTATCCAACGTCATTCTGTAACCAAGCTCTGCTCAACCAACTTATCCAGTTGGCCACCCGATATTTCTGACCTAATTACGTTCAGCTTCAACTAAATTAGAACTTTACTCAATTACTTTTTCGCATATAATTGTGACATAATAAGCTAGAATAATATGAGAGACGGGACTTTACGCAGCGTTTACACATTGTTCCTGGCATTTGCCCATCTAATACATAAAGTCTTTGAAACTTTGGGAAATAAAAAGGTAGATTCATTTTTGAAACCTAATCCCGAAAAGTGGCCACTTCACATAGTAAACATACAATGGAATTTATTGGCCAATTCAAACTCATTCCACAAAATTGGTGAGTTGATGGTGCAGCTTAACTTTTGCTTTAAATAGGGTTATACTATTCATTGAGTAATAGCACTCCGGGAATTTGAAAACCCCTGGCAAAATTCACTCGGCAGGAAAGGGATATTCTAAGATACTTGCTTTGTTGCTTTTGTTATTGAAACAATATATTCAATGATTGTGGTATTTTGCAAACCTTGTTGGCATGCGTTTTACAATTTCAACAAACAAATGAAATCTAGTAATCTTTGACAAGAGTGGTTAGTGGACAGACTACGTTATCCATGGAGGAAGTGAGGTGTTTTGCCTGTCGAGAGTACTGACAATGTTTTCCTTTACTTTGCAATTATTAGATTATGGACGATGTGCCAATAAAACAATCTATAACCCCAAAGAGCTGTCTTATGACTATTTGTTACAACGAACTTTTTGCGTGATCCATTTGATAGATCGCGATTTGCTCCGGAAAGTCTTTAGGACTTACTTAGCGGATTTGTTGTTGTACTGTAGTACATTATGGCTGTACTTATATGAAGGAAGAAATTATATTCGTTCATGGTCACTCACTACCAGACTAAATGCTTGAATAAATTGGTGGGAGTTTTGGAGGTTCTATCGTGACCAAAACCTTTGTATTAAGTGCTATATTCTCATCAAAATTGACCCAACAGATTTGTCTGCCATTTTAAAATAAACGTGAATGACAGCATGAAGTTAGCTGAGTTTTTTGTTTTTGTCGTCATCTGGAACCATGGGTTACAGAAAACAGCTTCCGCTTCCTTTTGCGCGGTAAAGTTTTGTTACAGGTTAATGGTCAACATCTTGAACTTAGCTCTTTCGGCTGCTACGAAGTTGTTCGGTTTGAAGTGTTGAAGAATTTTTTCTTCAATGTAGTGTAAGAAATATCGATTGGAGATTCAGGATTTACTAAATTTTTGATCAAAGTATACGCCACCTTGCCAACGAAATGTAGGAAATATGCAGTGAGTTTCTTATCACCCATATTAGATTTTGTGAGGCCCCATATGTCAAACCGTTCCAAATAATCCTCTACGTCACGCGCAGTTGAATTAACATCTAACGGTTCCATTTCGGCTGGCATGATGAATTGTTCCAATCGCGACGCCAAAATGTGATACTTAAGTTTCGTACGTATATCGGTATAACCAGACGAACTAGAAATCCAGAATTCAGCGAAGCGTAACAACCAGCACGTATGTATTCGAATTGGCGACTATATACAGTATATAGAATATTAAAACAAGAGAATAATAAATAGAGCAACGAACAGAATATCAGTCATGTTCATCACATCAAGCTTGATTTTGAGTAAACTGGCGAGAAAATTGCAGAGCAACACATAACTTTCAAGAAAAGTGAATTAACCCCTTTGATTTAGTGGTTCTCATGGAGCAATTAATAGCTGGCAAAGACTAGGACAGAACTGGGAGCAACAACTATTGTTCGACAGTTATTTGGTGGGCATTCCATCGTCAACCAAGAAGATGCCACCAGCGCGGGTCTATTCACATAGTTATACACAAGGAAAGTGAATGCATTTATCTCTTTCAGACTAGAGTAGGACGTTTGGGCCGTAGGTCTCATGTCTAAAAATCAGTATTTATGACGAAAAGAAACAAAAGATATATACAAAATTTTCAAATTGACGACACAACGAAGTTGTCGTGGGCCTAGGAAATATTTACTGCGTTAACTAGCTCTCAATTTCAGTGTATCCATCGGCGCTCCATCTTTGACATGTTCAAGGCGACACATTCTAAAATACATATGTGGCAGTAACTTGAAATCACTTAATCTACAGACAACTCATTTGTAAAACGCTGATCTCTGTCACTGTTTCCAGTATAACTTCGGGCCCAGGAACAAACTTACATATTTTAGAAAAAATATATTTCCCTCACCCAGTTCGCACAATAGTTTCTTGGTCTTTGCATCTGAGAAAGCTTAAAAGAAGCGTAATTAGAGCTAAAAAGCTTCTCAGTTAAATATTATATAAGGCTGTCATAAGGGAGAATTTTCCAAGCTGGCGCGATAAATTACCTGGATATTTTGAATTCAAAGTTGGTTTCATCTTATCCATGTGGAATCTTCATATACAAAGCAGTTATCCTCCTTGGTAGAGTCTGAGAAGTTCCTTCACAAACACTGTCACTGATCTATAAAGATCATAACCATCCATCATGATCACGCTTCGTCGACTGGTGACAGAACCTTCACCGACCAATTTCCAGGCTCGACCATTGCAGTGTTGCACACCTGGTCAGCAATTTGGGGACACACTGAAAATACCACTATTTTGACATACAGAATGCGATTGTACAATGTGAAAAAGGATTTCATGGATGGGGGGCAGTTGGGAGTGCAGATTGCAGTAAGTGTCAGATAACGACAACCATATACCTGACTGGCTTTTAATACAAAGCTCAAAACGATACAGAACATCAAATGTCACTTTTGGCTCAGATACTCCAATAACAGACAGGCTTCTGAGGGATTGCAACACTCAGAGAAATAAGAGCCAACGCTTTGAAACGAATTAAAAAGTGTAGGTATCCTTCTGAAGTGGGGCGCACCCCACATCTATAGGACTCACTGAGTTGGGTCGAAACCTTAGGAACTGGGAATGCATCCAGTGATGTCTTATATTCAAATGCCGATACGCATTTCTGGCTGCTATATGCACGCTATTTGTTTTAAGGGCTACTCGCTGAAAAAAGTGTCTGGAGCATACCCAACTATGCAGTACCGGTTTTAAGTCATACAATTCTACTTTTATTTAACTATGTGCGGACGGATTTACTCCAACAGAAATGAACATACAACATCAGAAAACATTTTTAACGATTAGGCTTGTTTTGTTCCTGCTGTTCATGCATGAATATCCCCTACGGAGTGGTCAAACCAATGATCGTCTGATTACTGAAATCTTGGTGCTAACTGATAAAATGTGTTCATGTAGGTGAATTAGGTATATTTACGTATGCTAACGCTAATCTTAAGACTTAATCGACAGGGCGGACTAGCCATGGATAAATATATCAAGTGCAGGCCAAATGCAAAATGGTCTCATTACCTTGAATGTCAAACACTGACCAACCGCAGATTAGTTGCATGCCTTATTTGTTTTAGTTGTCTGCAGTCCCGTTCAGATCATGAGTGTGTTATTCTGGCCAACCTACGTCAAAGCGTGGGACTCGATCTGCATTTTCAAGTTAGCTTAATATTCTAAGATAAACCGTGAGTGGAACTCGAGTTCCCCGAGTTGCAACATGCACCTTAGCATCAGCACTCCAGTAAATGTGTGACGCTTCCGAATGATGATATTTAAACGAATAAAAATGTTTACGACGTATGGTGGTTCATTAGATGAGCACATTTTAGGGCAATAATCCTCAGGAGGCATTGGACATCAAATGATTTGACAGTGGCAGTGAATACATTTTTCTATGTAGGTTTTGATAAATTTCGCTACAAGTTTCTGAGAACATTTTTGTTTTATTGTACGGTATGTGTACTCTCTAAGGAAGATGGCGGATTTGGTTTTAATATTTCACTCCCTTCAACCATTAGGCATGTAAAATATCCTCTTAGTTGAATTAGTTCCAAAGCTTTCCTGCAAAAAGTTTGCGCGATATCAATGGAAAAATTCAAAATTTGGTACTGAACTTCCTTAGTTCAACCAAGATTTCAGCCTTTAAGTCTCCTCAAACGTGCATATGAAAAATTGGAAATTTTCCTCTTGGCAGTGGATGGAGTTTAAAGTGGACAGCGCAACATTCACCGAGAAACTGGTCTGCACCACTACGCAGTAGACAAATTAGCCAGCTTATCTGTATTAGCGTTTTCTTCTACGGGATTCTAATTCACAGAGCCGTTGGCGCTTACAAAGAGATTAATGTCCGAACTCCTTCTGACATGTTGCAATTACAGGCCAGTCAACAAAACAAGTTTGGTACTCGAAGCGGGGGATTAGGGGATGTAAGTAAATCGTTACCAAGGCGGAGCTAGCGTGCCTAGTTGCATTTGAAACTGTGCTTGTGGAGGAAGAACGATTAAGCTGTTGCGTCCAATATGAAAGCTCAAACAAGACAGGCATGCATATTTTTCAGGAACAGTTTGGATTGGATTAAAAAGTTGAGATGTTCGCGACAATAGCATTCGTTCTCGCCTAATGGCGGATTCTTACGGTTGAATTGTCATAGGTGAAATTTTTTTAGACATTCTCAGGTGTAGATCACTAGTTTCCGAGTAGCCTGTGTAAAACTGCCAAAGAATTAAGTAGGGTTTGCACTAACACGCTCATTCATGACTAGGCATAATCGAACTATTTTCAAGGACTGAGTTGTACAATACTGTGTGCGCCAGTACGTCAAACAATTAAATGACTCTGTGGTCCAACGATCGATCAATTCATTTGATCTTCCTGTGATATCATTTGGATAACTTTGTTAACCAAAGATTCATGAATTATTTATGCCATTAAACCGGTTTCCGGAAACTGGCTATTTTTGGAAGGTATTGTGTAGTCTTGACAAATGTTTTTCTTTCGTCGACAATTGAAAATTCAGCCAAGTGTAAAAGACTGGATCTCTCACATGTATTCCGGCCAAGCCTATTTCAGGCTATGATAGATTAAGGGTAGTGTTTGTTGCGACCTCGGTGGGGAGTATTTCTGAAGATGGCAGAATTCTAGAGATTTGATAAAGGAGCGTAAGGCAGTTTTCACAATGTACTTTAGTGACTGTCAACCCATTTTCCATTCATACTTTTTTGTCATTTCTTGTTGGTGGTTAATGTAGTACTGAATTCACCAAGTCTTCCAGCTGTCTGATCCAGCTGGAGACAATTTGCGAATGTAAATTTATGTCAAAATGCAACTTTACCCCTGATTAATTCTAAGGTTGAGATTGTGATTTTATTCCTCGTTGTCGCGTTTCTTTGCCTGGCAGCTTGGTGGAATTGTAAAAACACAACAATCAAAGCTAATTAAAGGCGAATACCGTACATAACATCAAAGACATCAATGTAACCTTCTCACAAAGCCAGGTTTGTGCGGGAATTGCCAAAAAACTAACTTATAATTAATCACGGTAATCTCAGCAATTTGTCTACGCGGCGAATGTAATCTAGAAATATCTATCTAGAAATGTATGGGAGTGCCTATTTTGTCTTCATCGAATACGGCTGTTTGTTTTTCCAGGGATACCTCACCAACTCGATATATCCCAACAAACGTAGGCAAAGAAAACAGTTCACTTGGAGGTACTTCTGTTTGGAAGGATATGCTCTGGATTGTGTTTGGCCTTCTTCGCAATGCCTGCGTTTGAACTCAGCATTGTGCTGCAGCAGATTTTTGTTGCAGATTCGTTGATAAAAGTGAATGGCGTAGGACGATAAGGAGATAAACCTCATCAGCGGAGAATAGTTGGTTTTGTGCTCCAATATAACCCTATAGATGGTATTCTTTCACAAACGTCACTCGCACATTTTAATCTCTGTCTTGTATGATCCATGTGACTTCCATCACAGGTCTGAGATACGTCTACCAACAATCAGCTTAGATTTCAACCAAATTTTCACCGTCACCGCCTCCTTCATAAGATGCGTGAATATGCTTGTCCCGCAGGATAATTTGTAGGCCAATAAAAGACACTTTAAGATTCAAATGAGTCAGAATCAGGACAAAACAAACCTTTGGGAGACAGGATATCCCGTCACAGAATTATATCTGTTTCTTACGTTGAATATTTTTAGAGAGATATTACGACCAGCCAAGATTCCTGTCCTTGTTTATTTATTGATGTACCTGGTAGAATAATTCCGGTACCTGGTATTGACACTAGAGTTTTCTAAGTCCAGTATGATGGAATTAGAGCAAGCGGCTAAATACTTGAAAATTTTTTCTATAGAGGAAAATGTCGGCAGCTCAGTGTAGATGGTTGTTGGCTTGTTCGCTGAGCTGGGCCATTTTGATCCAAACGTTTCATCACCAATCGAGGTGATATCATCAGTGCGTTATAGGGGAGCGAAGTAGTGCGTAGCGGTGGGTTAATGGTTGTGCATTGAATAGTGTTACGCGTGTGTTACTATACGTACTGTTAGCCGGGGATGACTTTTGTTCGCGATTAGTTGTTCGGTCGGGCGGTTCCATTGGTTGCCCCACTGTCCCGTGTCCTCATTCGCCGATGGCCACGTGACGTTTGAGCTTGGCATCGCTTGCCGTCGTAATCTGGTCGATGTTGGAGTGACAAACGGGGAACACAAACTGGGAGGAGACTATGGCACGAATAAAGGAACACAGTGCGACTGTCACGAGGCATGACCCCCTGTCCTTGATATTCATACATGACGATCAACAAGGCCATAAACTCAATCTGGAAAATGCAAAAATTTTGGCATACGGAGACACGAGACACGGGAGTGAATCTCTGGAAGCATGGTACTCCAAGGCAGATTCGATCAACCGGTGCATCGATATAGATCCTGTTTACGCACCCCTACGTCCAAAAGGCCAACATCTCAACCGAACGCTCAAGGAGGAACGAATGTTGGATTCACAAACAGGGGAACAAGGAACTCCTTGGAGGCAAATCAACAAAGGTCACAAGCCGGTACTCGAAAGGACAAAGGTCACTCCAGCATCGACCAGATTACGGCGGCAGGGATGCCAAGCTCAAACGTCACGTGGCCATCGGCTGATGAGGACACGGGATAAAAGAACAACCAATGGAACCACCCGACCGAATAACTAATTGCGGTCAAAGGTCATTCCCGGCTGCCAGCACGTATATCAACGCACAACCACTAACCCACCGCTAGGCACGGCTACGCACTGATGATGTCACCTCGATTGGTGACGAAATGTTTGCAACCAAGTTGCCCAGCTCAGCGAACAAACCAACGACCATTTTGGGACTACGTTTTTTCACATGGGTTTAATTCAACTTGATATTTCCTTACAAGCCCGAAGAACGACCGGAGAAGTGTTGAGGAACATTCACTACATTTATATTCAAAATGTTTCTCCTCCTCATGGCCCCTATCAATATCAGATCGATTTACTACGGCTTTTTCTACAAGACACTTGTCATTGCTAACGTCAGAGAAATTCAAGAATCTCACTGTAGTACCAGCTGAATAACGATAACTTACAGATGTAAAAGTTTGATGATGTGCCGGGGAACAAGAAAGGATTAGGAAATCCCAAAACTTCTGTTTATTCAAACTGAATTCCATCCGCTCAAGTTGTCATGAGTGTTTGTGGTGATATTGATCATTCATGGTTGTCTGTATGCCCAATTTCCCACCAATATCTTAACACGCATTGGGTGGATTTGCAGACAAATTTCCTGTTCAGCTTGCGTTCTGTGACACTGATAGTCCTTTTTCCATAACACGACCTAAATTTTTTAGTCTCAATGCCATTCTTGTGCCGAGTCTCCATAAAATCATTTAGCGACTAACCGGAAATGGAATACAGATTCATCATGCTCTCACCAATTGCCCATATTTCTATAGCTGCTTCTCTGAGCAATCCACTGGTTTGTTTTGCTAGTAGTATGTTCCAACTTGCACCACCATTCTCTCATGATTTCTAAGAGTACTTTTTTTGGTAAAAAGGCTGTATCAGGTGGAGTTGCCCTGTTGATTCCATTCACTTGCATCTTCTCACAAGATTCATTTAGCCTTTCATTTTCGGCCCTCAAATTGTGGCGCAATACTTATTGAACAAGCTTTCACCTGGAAAATTTTCCCGACAAACTGGTCAGCTTGGTTCTCTGAGACAACATCAAAGCCAGTGGGAGCATTCTTACAAACATGTAAGGCATGCAATCTTGAATGAATTCGCCAACAATAAATTAAATATTCAAACTTATATACGTGGACCCAATTAATGTTACTGGGAGTTTTATTAAAATTGCCTGTGGCACCGAGTTGGATACAGAAGTTTGTAGCTCTTAAAATCGGTGTTCTTCTTTCTGGTTTCCTTGGACACTCAAGCATTTCGAGTTTAATTTCCGCTTTACGTTGAAACACCTTGATGTTTTGGAACATTTAGTTCGATTGCGGACATATTCTAGCGCCGACGGGATATGTCCATATTCCCTCTATACCGGATGTAAGGGAATTCTTTGTATTAAGCCCGCTTTAATGACGACCGGAAACCAACGTTGTTTCATCGGCCTTATTGTAAAGGATTAAAAGGTTATTGCAACGAATTACGTCCTCAGGCTGGTCGTCAGCACCTTGATCCTATAAAAGCTATGTTCTGGCTCCCCTAACTCATATCAGTAATCCGCCCCAGGACACGTATAATTGCACTCAAATGTATCTCGGACATTTCTTTTCGCATTTTTCACTCCTATGTCAGTCTCTTTTTCGATGGGTATTCTTCTACGGTTGCGTGACGCGCAGAGCAATTCTTCCCTCCATTCCAGTACATGCAGTTAGGAAGGTCTGGTATCACTAACAGTGGTATTATTTAAGGTACAATTCCCCCTATATCTGTTTACTCGTCAGTTGGATGATGTCCGAACGTTTCAGCCAGATCAACGTTTTGAATAAGCTAAGGACAGGTGTTTGTTACCTTATTTATGCCAGTCCTACTTTGTTGTAACTACTCCACCACTACCACTAAATAATCCTATGACCTAGCTGCTGCAACCGCACTCCCATGTTGTTGCTCATAATATGAAAGACCTTGAAGAGAGCCTCGTCAACTGTACGCACTGAACCATTGTGTCCAACTGCTACAGCTACCTGAAAGTAAGTTTTCGATCAATTTTGCCTTGAATTTTCAAACTCGAAACAACTTTAAAGTTCCACAACCCGTCCACTTGTCTTCACATTTATCTATACGAACTTGTGTAGTCTTACGTTCACCTGCAAGATTGTACCTGTCGTCCGCAGTTTTGCATGACTCACTTAAGAGTGAGTCTTGTTTGATCAGATGAGGCCTGAACCTTTTTCTAGAGAAGTAGTGTTTCCAGCCCCACCCTTCAGTATGCTTCAATATACCTACTCCAAATCTGCTCACTGATAATTCTCACTCCTTCATCTAGGTCTACTACCAGCAGGATTTTTTGGCCTACGAGAAATGTCCTTAATTATCTACCCCCGACTCCCCTGCAAAACTATGTGCCTTTCTTTTTCAGATCGTCGTCTTCCAATTTAATTAGTCACTACCTATATAGGCTATTCTACGGATCAAACATGGAGTGTTGCCTGCTGAAATGTTCAGTTTGACCATATCATGTAAAAAAAATAAATGATGCTGTCAACTTTGTGCTCAACTCAGCTATCAGACCCCCGGGCGAAGACTGCTTACGCTAGGAAAGCATTAGGTAAAAGCACACAGGATTAGATGTATACAACCAAATGATCACCAAGGAATTCTCTCTTGGCTCGGTTTCATAATTCAACAGCTCAAGTGCTGGTGAATAAATGGACGATTTATTTCTTGCTAAACATTTGCTAATACATAATCACAATGTCCATTCACGTAGATGTGATGACAAAATTATCACTTTATCTGTGCGGAAAAAGGTAAAGTAGTGGGCAAATGAGATGTCTTCCATGAGTTGGTGAGAATCAGTGTAGTTGTCGGCCCTAGGAAAAAAAGTAGTGTCATGGTCAAATATTTTCGCTGGTAAATCTGGAAGGTAGCAATATCGTTTAGCGTGCAAACAACCAGTTGATTCATAGTAACGGGGTACCTCGGAACCGAGGTCCTGAGTTCATTTCAGGGCCAGTGAGTGACCAAGTTCCATTCAGACCGTTTTCATTCTGGTGCGTAGAGCACACTACAGATCAGTCCCGTTTGAATCCTTGGCTTCATTTTTACAGTTCGCTGAAAAACATTTCAAACTACTCCGTTGGCATATGTAGCTTGAACTGATTAAAGAATGCACTATCAGCGACCACAAACAAATTGATTCACATCATTTCGACCTGAAGATTCCGAAAGGAACTAACTCGCATTGTTCAAGTTCCATTCGTTGGCTCTTGGCACCAGCACTTAACATTTGCCATAGTCAAAATTGGCAAGGAAATATACGAGAATTGACCATTTCTTATACACTAGATGTATTCAACAGTTAGATTCCAGCGAACATAATTCTTCGGCACGGCGATATATTTAGAACTTTTGTTACGGATTTGAATCCGGACTACGCATCGCATTGAATAATTGCAAAATTCACAATTACTACACATCCCGTGATGTTTTTTCAGCAGATCAAACATGTCCCAGTATGGGACAAGGAATTCACGAAAAAACATTCCTTCCTTATATCCCCAAATTAAATCTGCCAGTAACCGTCCAAGCCCGTCTATTCACCTCCTGACTGTGCACCCAATCCGATCGCATTCACCAACAAGATATTTTGTTGTCATATTGCTTAATTTGTTTTGTTATTTTGCAGAACCACCGAACACCAACTTGTTAGCAGACGTGTACACGAGAATGAGATAAACTAATGTTCTGATACATTTCGGAACATACGTGTGGGAAACAAAACGCTTGGGATTCTTTGGACTAGTTATTTTGGCACACTGTACGAATGCTCGGCTGCGTCAGTAACTTTTTCTAATACAGTTTCGTTCAGTTCTGAATCACCTACATGGCCTCAGTGAAAAAAGAAGGCTTGGTCTTATATTACATATAGAGAATTGGAGTGTTTTTTTCGGGAAAACAGGGGATATACATCGACGAAACAGGCGTGCGAACATTTTGTCTTGGTTCTTTTGTATTGGTTCTGTTTTCGTAGATATCCCCACTTGCACATCTTTCGATTCTACCAGTGTCCTAATTTCCCCAATTTCTAGCCGGTACAAGAGGAAGAAATATTGTTTCATGCTGAAAAGTACCATTTAAACTGATCAAGCCAGTTTTGGGCAACACAATGCATTGTACGGTCCAGAATGCCGCTGTGGTGGAACCTCCGAATCTTTGAATGGCAGAACTAGTTCACTGTTCAGTCGTGGATTCGAAGCAACGATGAATGCGTTATTTCCTCTCAGGAAAATGCGACTGAAAATAGTTATGCTTGTCCGAAAGTAAACAGTTCATCATTTATAACCGGAAGTAGTGTAACTTTAATTTATCCTCGGATTCCATTTTGTAGGGGACAAAACCAGGTTCATTTTCATTTTCCACGTTCATTTCTATCTGGTTACGCTGAGAACCTTTTCTTTGATATCAAACTACTCTGTCATCAAATAACGCCTCTAGGTTGTGAACCGGGTGGCAGGAAATGGGAAAATCTCCTAAGTGGTTAATCAAGCAAATGATAAAGGGAATGCACACTTTTGAAGAAATTTTTCCATCTAAAGGCAAGTTGGGGATACTTAGAAAGACAGTAAACAGCTGAACCAGTGCGATCTCTGCCGTTCAGTATCCAGGATGTGAACAATATGGCAAATCAAGGATGTTTCATTCTGCTAAATGTTACAAGCAGCCTTGACCTGTATCAATGTTGTTTTATACACTTATCTTTTTCGTGTATTACCTTTTTTCCATGTGCGTTCACCGGTTAAATGTGTGGTTGTTACCAGAACGGTGTGTCTGTGTCTAGACGTGCGCGGGAAACTTAAATACAAAGGTGTTACGTGAGTGAACAGTAGCCTGTTAATCGCTGTCATCCAACAGAAATAATATGGAATTGCAACAGAGACTGGTCTGCCTGTTCCAAAATGCGTTGTACGTTGAACACGTGCGTCAGATCAGCATTTGTCTGCCAGTCCATCACTGCATATCTGACGGTTTTAACCCCAACAACACTCCCCCTGAATGTACACGATGTTTAAGCGTACTCAGAAGTTGGATCTAATTATAACCCATCGTTAGTTTTCTACCGTTTCTGTTTAAAAATCCATGATGTAAGAAGTCAGTAAATGAATGCAGTTGAAGCAGGATTGGCTCATATTACAGATATATGGGATTCAGTTTGAAGGCGATCGAACCGCACTTTATAAAACTTCCTGAGCAGGTACAGAATATTCTTTGATGTTTTAGGGTTGAAGTTAGGAATCGTTTGACGCCGAACTCACTGTGAAACAAAGGGAAATGAAAACATTTGGCAGAATTTATTTCTCAGCTTTCTCATCTCAGTTACAAAGACGCACCTTAAAAGTTTGATTCTGAGACGTTTATGTCCGTCACTGCCATCCGTGCAAGTATGGACCGGCAACTTTACGCTGCCCAGTTAGACGCCAATAAGAATGAGGAGCAGTAAATATTACCAAATATTACAATCGATTGCCTCAAATATTGAGTTGTGGCACATTGCACAGCTCACGTTCGGAATTCACCGCATCCCTTCTGTAGTCCAGCTCCATCGTTTAATATCCAGTGCTAGCTCTCTAACCTACGCACAACGATCAGTCAGATCTTTTCAGGGTAGACCACCAAATTTGCGGGAGGACTCAATCCCAGCACCAGTTAGGCTAGTCATCTTCCCATGACTGTCATGAAGACTAGTCATAAGGAAATAAAACTGATGGACTACTAGTATATTTTCTCCTGCCACTAAAGTGTTATGGAGTTAAAAAACAGACGGGTGTGGCTTATTGCTTGTGACATCTTTGTAGTTAGGAAAACATAACTAGAACCACAGAATGGACGGGCTTTTGATCGTTTCGATCTGAACCGATCTTGGACACCATTAGTTTTCAAACAAACTGTTGTTCGTACAACATAAACATTCTGTGTAGCAGTGGAGGGATATCATACGAAATCAAACAGCTGACTGAAGGGGAAACATTTTGGTTACTCAGTGATAAATGACATCACATAGACAGTCAAAATATATGTCCGAAAGGTGTCGGTGTTTAGTGAACTTTCCTAAGCCCAACGCACCTACTTCTTTCCAAGTAATTCTCCAAATGTACTTCAAAACTAGCACTCACACTTAAACATGAAGTTGCATTCGAAACCTTAGCAGCCAACCTGACTGCAGGCACAATAATGGCGTTGTACAGAGCTGCGTTTTCTTTTGTCTCCATTTGTCACCTTCAATAAAACTGTATTATGAACTTGATGACCTGCGTGACAAGCAAACGATTATCAAGACTTTTCCTGTTAAATACCTCAAGAAAATATCTCAAATTGTTTCCTCTTAAAGGTATTTCTCATTTAGCTTAACCAAGGTAGTAAAACCAAGTTTAAACTCTCGTACGTCTGTTTTAGTTTGTGACACTACGAGACATTGTTCGTGATACATTGACAAGGAAGCCTGAATTTTAATTCTGTTTATTGCACTGCATTTTTTGATACAATTGTTTGATACAAACGCTTCACGAAAATTTATGGACCCTACAGAGGTTGGCTTACCAAAAATACATAACCAACCAGTTGTTCTAGAATCAAATATTTACCTGCATACCAACTGTTAAATTAACTCAACCCTCGAATCATTAGTGTATATTGAATCAAGAGACTATCAACACTGGCTCTAAATGACAACTCATGAAACCAAACGACGTTCTGACGGCGAATTTTTAATACCTTCCAAATTTTCTTCGCTTCTTCGAGAGCAGCGCTGAAAATCGCCTGAATGAAGTGCTTACTAGAACCAGCCTCCCCAAAAATTAAGGTTGGCAACGAGACTATATTCAAATAGTTGTCATCATCCATTTGAATTTAAAAGACAAGCTTAGTTAGATAATTCCTTCCAAAGTTGCATTTATTTTCTTCAAGCTGATCCCCAAATGTGTATTTGGCCGACGCCTACATATCTGAATGTTCGCAGGAATTCAATTTGCTTTCACTTAAACCAATCCCCAAAGCTCGTACCAATTTATTCCAAAACAAAAGGTGGGAACATCAATGAAAACAGCTGTTGCCAGCATCATTTATGATGAAAAAAGTGGTAAGTTCTGGGATTTGCTATCTTTTCTTTTGAAAAATCTTTTGGTTCTTTTTTACACTACAATTCGCTTTCCGTGGCAGCATTCTGCAATTTGCTTCATGCTAACAAGCCGCCTTTTTGTTTGCACCTTTCCAACTGGCATGGATGAATATGTTCCATTTACTGACATCAACCCTTGGTAATTGTGACGAGTAAATTAAATATGAGTTGTGATATTCCCCAGCGCCTTTGATTTTGATCTCTAGATTGCCAATTAACTTACCGAAGAACAGTTGACATCATTCGCAATCTGAAAAATCAACGGTTGAAAAATGAGATTTCCTCGAAAAATAAACCGTGAAGTGAAAGCAAATAATACGCTTTTCTTATCACTCACGTAATAAATATTCTAGCAAAACCTGATTTTCTGTCAGTTTTTTTACTGTACTTTGATTCGATGTTTGGCAATGTGTGCGCAACAAACTTTCGGTTTAATTACTAATGGGATGTTCAAAAAACAAAATCACTGTCAGAATTTTGAGAAGAAACCACACCATCGTTCTTTCAAGCTTTAAGACAACGCACGATAAGTTGCCATCAAACATCTTGACAAGCGACTTCAGACACTTATAGTGACATATGTTTGCACAAATGTACTCATTAGCGAAATTCAAAGGTCAACACGATCTAACTGGAGATTTGTGCAGTTGTCTTCAAAAAACTCTGCCAAATCAGAAAATCGGGTGGGTATTCTCCGTAAGGGGCTTGAATGTTCTGCATCATGATTCAAATTGCCGCTGCTACTGCGGGCTGAAGGGTGCAGAAATTTCGCTCTAAATCGTCCCATGTCTAACTACATATTATCATGTCAAAATCTTTCGCGTGTCCAGGGAATAATGAAAAAAATGAAAGATTAAAATTTCAGTCCATTATTATTACGTTATACCTATCATTGTTCACTGCACTTTGCGTGCTTTGTTGGATGTTCAGAAGTGTTCACTCTTTATGATTGGCCCAGCAACTCTTGAGGTCAGTCGATGCTCGTCTTTAGTAGTGACTACATCGAAGATTTGATGACCAGATGATTGAAGTTCTATGTCAACTCTGGTGATTAGCTCATCTGGTTGCAGTCCGTGTTTTCAGCTTGCTCTCAATTTAGGTTCTGTTTAGGCTGGTAGCCCCGTTAGGCCTCCGGTAACTGTTTGCAAGATATAGGAATAATTATACCATTTATCACATCGGGTAAATCTGCATACTCCCACGTAGAGCCAGGGTGGTTAGACGGTTACGAATCGCTTTGGATCATAAGCTAGATTCTGCACCTCTATTGAGACGTCTATTTGTCGTCGAAAATGCCGGTGTGTATTGACTTGAAAAGAGTTGTATTGATTTTCCACAGTTGAAAGGGCAAATAAAAGGTGTTCGAAATCGATCCGCGTGTAAACCAAAAACATCAGGTTTCTCAATAATTCAGCTTGATGACACCTGTTGTAGATATTTTTGCATACAGGCAAAATGTATCGATTTGCCACCGCGGACAGCAACTTCAGATTCACACTTGCAATAAAACCTGGAAGCTAAAAATTGGTAAAATGGTACATCATAAATGTTTTGAGACCGGCACAGGTATTTCTCTGCTTAGAATTTGTTCCTTCATCATTTGGACTGATGAACTGTAACGCTGATTTTCGGTGCGCGTCTTGCTAATGCAACCATCCAGCGCACCTGGAGATGAACTGGCAAGTGACATACAAGATGAAATCTCAATTTCTTATTATTCTAAAATCCTCGTATTCCGTGGATCAGTCTAGGAATTATCATTGGTCAGATGGGGAAGGACACGGAAAACAGAATTCACTAGCGTATAACAAAAGCTATCTGAATTTCCGCTTTGCTCGGCATATCTCCTGAGATTTAAACCATGCCATAAACATTACGAACACATTTCATAAACCAGTGTGTTTAGCAAAGTGATGTTTCGCTTCCACACACATTATCATTTGTGTTGCAAGACTAAAAACACCCACTTTGGAAACATTTGTGGTATAACGGTCAGGTGGTTACGTAGAGCTCAAATTAGTCCAGACGTGCATGCCACTCCACCTTGTAGCTTCAACAAAACAGCCCGTACTGTAGCTTGAACGAAGCCTAGCCCCCTACTGAGATAGCTGAGCGATGAGGGCTTTCAGGCAATTGATGAGCTCGATGACCAAATGCTCAGTGGTAGCTGCCGAACAAAATGGGTCTATTAGGTACCAAGCTGACTGACATTAGCTGTGAGTAACTCGGGCTGAAACGCTGAATAGAAACGGAACTCGAATCAGAAGAAGAAATGCACGGTGTCATAAAAGCATTCGCTGGCCCCGTAACTCGCAAAACTGAGGGTTTTCGCGAAACATTATAGAATTAAGGGTTTGTCGCAAGAATGAAATCGTGGGAGTAGAAAAAATTAAGATGTGTTTCAATTGACCGAGAACAACGTGCTCGGATGGTGTTACCGAATAACTAGCAGGGTTTTCCGATATAGTTATCATCACCATCCTCATCGACAGCATGACATCAGTGTTCAACACCGATGCTTCACTGCCGTACAGTCATGATTTATTTGAAAGCCTTATTGAAAGAAAAGAGAAAAGATTAACGGGGAAAGGACTCAATGCTAGCTTACCACAATCATTCCGAGGTGCCTACACCTCCAGACATTCACTCAGGCAATGCAATCAGAAACTGACAACAAGAACGCCACTGACATCGGTTGGCAGTCATATCTTGTAGTGCCTCCAACCAGGAGCAACGGGGATCATGCAGTTCCTATCCTGGAAGGCGAGTAGCACCGACAGCACCCAAGCGTTTCATGCTCTCCTTTATACTCCTCCGCCAGGTCATTGGTTGGTTACCTCTCCGTTTACGCCACTCCGAATTGGGCATGGAAACCAGCACTCTCTTTGGCAAACGATGGCCAGGCATACGTAACACATGTCCCAACCAACACACCTTCAGGTGCTGGACACATTCTTTAATGGAAGTACCCGTTACACAACCGAAAACATGCTCTCTAACTGCCTCATTACGGATTCGCCGACACCAGTCCACACGAGCTATGGTTCTGAGACAACGATTGTCGAACACCTCAAGACGTCTCAGGTCCGCTGCTCGAATAGGCCAAGTCTCACAGCCATACAACAAAACAGCCCGTACTGTAGCTTGATACACACGTCCCTT
>NW_008751719.1:1612193-1646326 GCF_000715545.1 Opisthorchis viverrini | reverse complement strand
CTTCAGCAGTAGCCTGTTTTCGCTTACCCGCCCTGCTGTATGCAGCAAGTAAGGCGACCCGGCTGATAGCACCACGCGACTGGCAATGTGGCATGAGTTTTTTTGTGTATGTGCAGTTCATGGTTGTACGTGGGCTGGGATACTGTCAGGGCGACCACACCTAGACAGGAGGACGATAAGGGTCCTCGACCTAAAGCCTAACCGCTGGGCCGCGGTGCTTGGTGGAAAATTCAAATTCATTGCCATTTCTACGGAACAAGTTGCCACATGTTCCAACCCTCAACCTGGAGGGCCAGAAGACTGTTTTCGTCAAACCTCTAACCATTAACCAACCTGGTATGAGAGACTGTGAGTGTCGCGGGACACTCTCCAGTATAGCCCAATGGATCGTTGAGGTGCGGAAATTGTCACACCATGGTAAGGTCCAATCTCTTCGTGACGGATCTAGTTATACCAGGCAGTTAGCAAACATCAAGTTTGGCGGCCAGGAATAAAGAAAATTTGATGCCTCTCATTCTGGGGTTCATTATTACAAGGGTGAATATAATAATCACTAATCTACAAAGAAGATCTAGTCAATTTTCTAGCAAAACTAGACAAATCCAACATATATTTTGGTTTGATATTCGCTTTTGCAAACAAATTTGGTTTTACGACAAAACTCACCTGAAACCCAACTGAATCTATCGTTTATGGTGTTGCTAAGCAACTGAGTTTATTTCGCTAATTTCATGCAATCTGTGTCCAAGTAGGTTGATAGGAACTCGGAGACTGCGCCTACCTGATGAGCCCCAAGCAGGATAAAACTAGTCGTCAGCTGTCAAAGAATTTTCAGCAACCATATGAGTAACACATTACGCATATACATGTATCGCGACATCTCGAATATTGTACTAACTGAAGCACGAGACGGCTTGGTGCAGCACATTCAGTCGCCTGAAAACATTACAAACTTGAGCAGTTGTTTCCGTCTGCTGGTAAAAGTCCATAGATAAATGTCTTTGTGAATCATTCGTTCATCGCGGCCCTTAATAAAGTTTCTGCTCCCGAGAATAAGTGTACTTTCTTGAGAGTAAAACTCTCTACCTCCATTCATTCTTTAAACAAAAAAATCCAAAATGAGCAGACCTGGCGGCAAAATAAAATAATACATCTAATTTTCTATTTACTCTCTCGTTCACATTTGAAAACAAGATTCAGACTCAGAAAACTGTCGTTGATGAGTTTGACCCCAATTAAACGAACGACAACAACACGTGAACCTGGACATGCGAGAATCGTATGGTTTTCCGAGGACACTGTTGAGTCTCTGTGTAGATGGCGGCACTATTTCTGAAGTAGCACTTCATCCCATGTAAAATCAAGCAATTTGGACTCGTCAAAATGACGCACATGATTCACAATTACATGGCAGAGCTACATTGAGGAGTTCACGCACTGTTGAAAAAATAAAAGTATGCACCCACACGGTAGTTGTGTGAGTCGCGGACACGAGCTAGGGGAGGTCAAAATACGGCTTGGTAAAGAAATATGAAAGCCACTACACACAAATTTTAATAAGCTGAACACTGTCGTCCCTCGGGATGGAGACCTGATACGGGACTTATTGGTGGTTGGAAACATTGTTGGATATGAGCCAGTCGCACCTTCTATAGCGCACGTGCGTCCAACTCACTAGATATGAACAGTTTTTAAAATTAATAAACACACTTAGAGAAATACAGTCGTTTCCAAATTTGGTTTTGAAGGAAAACTACCTGGAACTCAGGTTGACCCCTCGCTTATGATGTTTCCAAGTAACATTATAAGTAGTGTATTACGTGTATACATGCTTCGCGATATCTCAAAAATCGAACCAACTGAAACATAAGGCAGCCTGGTGTAACACATTTTGTTGATTAGAAACATCATAAACGAGTGATTTAGTTGGGTTCCAGATAAGTCTTCTGCAAAACCCGATTTATTTGTCAATCAGTATTTCGCTAATTTCTTGTATTTTTTGTTCAGGTAGGTTGACGGAAACTCGGAGACTGCGCCAAGAAGATCAAAATCGGTTGTAGGCTATCGAAGAATTTTCAGCAACTTTATAAGTAGTGTGCTAAGTGTAACACAGAAAATTTTGCTGAGACAATAAAATGGACTTTATTAAGAAAAACCTTCACTCTGCGTGATATTTAAGTAAAAGATAATGCCTAATGTTGACACCTGCAAATGATCATTCAAGCACTTCTCTCCATTCGTGCTTGACGACAAAACACGTTTTCCTTCTGTATTGGTTAAACGTTAAGGCTATGTGACTTTCTTCATCAACACTATATATATATATATATAGATAGACAGATATAGCTTACTGGCAGCTAAGGCAGAGCTTTGGGGAGATACGAGGGTCTTTGAAGTTTTGGTTTATGTAAAACAGTTAGTTACGGTCGCAGACGAGCTGGCAAGGGGGACACGAATTAGAACATGTACATTTTCATGCAGTGGCAATTCTTATGAAGTAGACAACAGTTCTTCAGTAGCCCCTGACGTTTCCGCATCTTCAGGTAGGCCTGCTTCCCAAATTTCTAATAAGTATATTACTTAACTGAATCGGAAATTGGACCTACGCGATGATTTGCAGAAGTTTGCAAATCAAGACCGTACTAACGGAAACCCCACCGTGATTTTTTTCATCGCGGAATCACGATCATACTCCCATTCCTGTTTCATTGGAAAAATGAAACAGGTTGGAAAATTATATTCCTGGTTACTCTACACAAACAAGATGAAGCAGGGGTAGTGTTCGTTTGAATTTGCAAATCGCACATTTGTTAGCAATGCTCAAATGCAATCCAATCAAGTCATCTGTCCACCAACTTCATAAAGTCTTCAGTTTCATACACGGTTTCCTATCTACCTTGAATTACCACTGAAATCAGGACACCGACCATTCAACAATAAAGTACGCTGCATATTGGAGTGAGCTTCGGAGCCCCTTCTGATACGATACCTCACTACCTTCATAAGTGAAAGCCCACGATGGCCCTATAAACCCAGAAAACTGACATATGTAAGTCACCTATATCAGAATATACGAAACCCATTCCACAATGCACCTCAGTCCAATGTTCCTGTCTTAGTAACCCTACGGTGTATGCACAGTCTCTCGAAGATGGGAGCATAGTTAACGGCAAACCATGCGATTGCTCATCACTGATATTAGTTTACACTGTCTTTCAAAGTCGCAAACACACTGTGAAAACCACACAGTGTAAGACTTTTCAGTTAGTACTTTTAAACTGGTGATTTGGAATCGCCACACGAGTCTGCTACACCCGCTTATTCAAGATGCTGGCATCACACATACAGTTGAGATCCAAACTCATTGAACGGCGCAGTTGGGTGATACGAAGGAACCGATAAGAAAACTCAGATGTTAGTGTGCTATAATCAGTATATTTTAAAAGTATACATCTCTGACTTCAAGCAGAGCCACCTACAACACAGTAAATATGCTAACGTGCTGTCTACCTATATATCACTGGGAATCAGTCTGAAAATGCACCATTTCAATGGTATTACTTATGAACTTTTCAAAAGATAATACAGATTGCCAGAACAAAGCGACATATCTACCCAAAAGAAACCAAAACGTAGAAAACAAGATGTGAGAGGCCTAAAAGTTCATCCTAAATGTAGTATACTAGCGCCAATCAAGGTCATTCATCTTATATAAGTCAGCCTTTCAGTTGTCCGAAACGTGGCGATAGGTGAACGGCCACACTAACATCATATGGACAGGATTCATTGTTTGTTTAGCTGGAGTTTCTTTGAAGACTTCTCTATACAGTAAAAGCTCCTTTCTTTGTGAAACGTATTTTGGTTTCTAATCCAGTGCGCTCCAATAAAGATGCACCGAAATTCGTCCAGAATACTCCTTCAACCTCTGAAGATACACAAACTGTTGCAGTGTAGTTTACCGTCGTGGTAGTAGAAGAAACCGAATCATTAATCTTAGACTTTCCTTCCAATCCAAAAAAAAAGAATTTGTCCCGAAAAGGTGGGCAGTTTCCTTTAATTAAGACTCGTGAATTCACAAAGACAGTCTTTCTTATAAGATCCAAATGGCATTCCAATCGATAATCCTCACAATACTTTTCAGGCGAAAAATTGTTACAGTTTTTTTTCCCATCACTATAATACACATGCACGTTTGATTCATGTTGTTCCTTTGCCTTATTCAGTGAGAATTATCGGGTTGACTGAAGCAGGACATCATAGACCCCCATATGAGACTCACGTATAGATAATTTACATATTGTCCTGATTTCAAATAATGTGATATCATTTTATATAAAATGTTTTGTGTATTACAAAGTCTACGTACACTATACCATGGTATATTATACTAAATCGTGTTATATTAAATTATGGTTAAGGGTATTATGCCGTGTTACTTTATACTACACCATATTATATTTTATCATCATATATACGATATCATCATATAAATCTTGTGTCATCATATATTATTATCGTAGTATAGTATATTCTACTATACAGCACGGAATTTTGTCATGTCGTCTTCGTTCATTTCCACGTTGGTACCTCATTTCGCCTCCCTGTAATTTATACCATAACACACATTGTCAGTAATATGTCTGTTTTTTTGGTACAAAATAGTCCATTATATGGTGCTTCAGAACGTTATCGTAGTGGTGTGAGACGAGGGAGTGACAAAATCGTACTTCAGCCTAAGTTACCTTAAATTTCAAGACTCAACTTATCCCGTGATACACATTTCACAGCAGCCATTTAGAACAAGAAGGGCATCCTCTCAATGAGCCGAACCACCGTATTAAAACATCCAAATGTGTCACGGATTGGACATGTAATTCAGTGTTAGCTTTTTACTAAACGGAAGGACTTATACGCACATGCGAATAAATGGAGCAAAATATAGTCGTTCGATAAGTCTCCCAGAATTCAAAACTACCCAAGGTGACTTTTCATATAGCTAAAAAGTTTTGCGCCCACTGATTAGGATATACCAGTTCATCTCATTATGTAACTGCATATGGTTTTTCAAATACACGATTATTATAAAACACTGAGTCCCCGTTTTCTCTTCGTTAAAAAAACAATACGGGATTCAGCCACCCTGGAATATTCGTTTGCCATGCACAAGTATGCAAGTCAAAGAAATGACTACAAAATGGGTCCCGTAGGCAGTACAACTGAAAGAGACGCGCAATACTAAATTTGTCTACTAATTTGTACACCGATTCGAGCCAGATGTTTACCTAGTTGGCTCCAACCTTCGTTGTCCTTGCAGAGTTTGGTGACCCAAATTGTTGAAAGAGACCGGGACAGCCACTCTGTAATCACGCCCCCTATCCGCAGGTTTGAGTTCAAGCACATTCATTTTCCCTGGGAATCCTAATTCAGGAACGAGTCTAAGGGAATAAAATCAGTCCTGATGAGAAATTTGTAAGGACAAAATGAGAAATCGCCCGGCGAACCAAAGCCAAACCAACCATTTGCAAACAACACTTCAACTTTCACATGCGACTCACTCTTAAAATTCCCTAACCACCCAAAAAACCTAGTCCTGTTTTGAGGCGCGATAAACCGGCTTCATTTCTGAATGCGAGGTCCAGCATACTGTCACAGTACCAGCTTCAAAAAAATTTTGCATTTGCTCTTGGGTTGATTTGGTTGAAAGCATACGTGATACATGGATAGACCAAACGGACGAAGCATACCATGTCAGAATACAGGTCTGACGTGCATGTGACAGGCACCGTATCCACCATTGGCCTATTGCTTGTTTCTGAGTAGTGGTCTCTCTCGCTAACTACCTTCTAAAATTCACCCAACATCGCAATGTTGCTTGAGGCAAGTTGATTTCGTACAATTATCTAAATTTATCCAAAACTGATAGTATTCTCCAAAGTCTCAAGCCTGCTGATGAGAAAAGTTTTTCTGAAACAAATCCGTTCACCTACCTGAGGCCCAGTCTTTCCAGGTGCATTGGGATTCTTTGCAATGCCGTTCAACTTTCTGCGAGAAAAAAAGTAACACGCGAATTCAAAGTTATCCCTAAATGCAATTCTGTCTGATTTCGGTTGCCTCACTCACAAGAGTTTTTATATTGGTAGATTCCAGTACTGACATTCCCCATGCACACACCCACTGTACATAAAATTGCATTGCCTACCGGTCAATATTTATTTCTTGTAATCTCTTTATCCATCACGCAGAGGCAGAACTGTAAGTACCTAACACGTAGCTAGATTTTATTGTCAATCAATTTTTACCGAAATTCAACAATCCTCAAAAAGAATTAAACAACAGGTGGTTAAATCAATTTTTTCTATTTTCGAAGGATTATTCCTTCTTGATTTTCGGGTCCTAATTAAAGGAACAAAATTCAAATATCTTGGTGTTTTTTATTTATGATAGACGTATCAAACATATCCGCAATTAGAGATAGATTAAAGGCTAACAGATAAATTGGAAAGATGGAAAGATCCTTCTCTGCAGAAGAAAGTTTGGAATTCAGCTTGATGGACGTGGTTAACACTAATCAATTTAGAACAGTGACGGTCTCATAGTTTCCCAAACCCGATTCCAAGAATAGAACAGATGAGTCTCGCTTCAGCATCAGCTTAATTCCCAGCAGTTCGTCGGACTAATTGTCGGAATATGACTAACAAATATTTCGTTCAAGAAAGTTCACAGCACAGATCTCCCGTCTAATTACGTTTGACCACATCGTCGTCAATATTAACTGTTTTAGTAACCCAAATAAATATAGTTGGCACTACTTTCACTTCCTTAAATTAGACTCATAGACTGACTATCGTAACAAACACAGGGGAAATTTAAATTTTGATGACAAAAAGTGGTGATGTTTGCTTGTGAGTTTTATATCAATATGACTTTTGTCTTCTGGTAAGGATATTTTTTAAAAATGTAGCAATTTAGGATTGTCTTGCAGCACTGACTACAGACTCCTAGAAGCTGTGGATCCATTCAGTAGGTTTACATTTACCTATAGTGCTCCAAAGAACAACTCAGTGAATCTACTCCTAGGATTGTTAAAAGTCCGCTAATAGGTCTCCAGACCTAGTCTGGCCACTTCAAATTCAGGTGTTTTTAAGCCCCTCTGGTATGTGGCTGGGCACCTTAAAGTTTTCACTGTTTTCACAGAGATTCTAACAGACAGCCACTTGGTTATGAGCACCAGGCTCCCAAATGACACGCTGAATAAAACTGCATCACAGCCTCTCGTTTGTGTACAAACTTGTTTGCAACCTAACTGTAAATTGTTTGCCCCTAGATATAAGGTATTTTCACCATTCTTTTCAGCCATTTTATAAAATGAATTAATTAAAGGCAGATCTGGATTTTGTCATTGCTTCTATCAGCTTTTTGTTCTCGTTCCTGATGACGCAGTTTTGTCGGATTTTTCTGGCAGATGTTGGGCTTGCTGCTGCTTTATGAACTTCAAAGTCGTTATGAACAACAATTTGAGAATTGTCTGTCACTTGAAGTCCAACAGCTTCATAATGATCAGCAAGTATGATGCCCGAAGTCGGCGCTGAACTATCTAGGTGCCTTAAATTTTGCGCAGACGGGTGACGAACATACTGAGAACCCGCAAATCAGGTGTTCGCAAACCCAACAATTCCTAGCAACTGCGGTTTTACAGGGTTCCTAACTCCACCGAAACGTTGGAACATTCAACCACTTTGCAAGAAGAATTTTGGGACCACTCATGTAGCAAATCTGACAGCTAAACAAACGAGGCGTATAATCCATTGGCAAACAAACAGTTAAGTAAAACCTCTTTTAATGCACGATAAGCCAGAACACCGCCCTGTCCTGCTGTACAACTTTACCACGCTTTAGTCCGTGCCTGAGTATGTGGAACCATGACAGATTTCCGCTCGGTTATTATTTTGTTCGTCAGATGTCATTTCCGTTATCTTTCGATCGTTGGGAGTTTCATGAGTACGCTGATTGCATGGAAAGCAAGTTTGATATTAAAGACCTTGACGGGTAAATGCCTTGAGGACGTATTTGTGTTTGAAACTTACACATGTTATTCTTGTGCAAGTTTTGATCGAATGCAGTAGAGCAAACAAACGACGATCTCTGCACGCACAGGCCTTTAAACAGACAATTTTTCCTCAACTTGTATGGCGCTTCAAATCTAACAGAGGAGTGTATGGCGATTGAGAGAAGAACTGGCAACTAAAAGCAGCATGGAACGTGTTAGGGTACCTGTCATTTGACAGAAACACCAGTTGAATTCGGCAATACAGCGATATAGTGATGCTGTCGGTTGGGGAGTGTCTGTTCCCGCCCAAACCATCCTGCCTTCGGTTAAAAAAGACTGCCCCAAGCAATGCACTGCTCATTGCAAATCGTCTGACGCAGCCCATTTTCTCTCGCTACTACTATGTGGATTTATTCAAGGGAATAAGTGATTGCCAGTTGACATCTCTGTTTTACCGCACTCAGATTGAACGTACTTACGGTCAGTCATGCAACTGGCTTTTTGTCCACTGACTAGATATCTTTGCTGGCCAAACTTGATGTAAGACGGTCGTCAAACCATTCTCTTGGAGTGGTGGTAACACCTTCGTCTTGCATATCGGGGGCCTGAAAATCCGATAAAATTATGTGCAAAAGTGTGCACTTCCGAAATGCCCTAATAAAACTCAAACCCAAGTCAAGTTCTTTCGCACTTAGCATGGATTAACCAGAATACTCGGACTAGGACTCTGGGTACCCTGATGGAAGGAACAATCTGGCAGTTGGCGTTGTCAGCACGAGCCGTACTAATGAAGGTTCTGTGATTAAGTGATTTAGTCAGTACGAGAATGTCATTCTCAGACTGCTTATTCTGTCAAAAGCTTCCGGGTTCAATCAACCGGCATATGCTAGTTGCTCATCACTAGCGAAATTTGTCTCGTTTGCTCGCAACGCGCACGCACATTGTTTTCATGAATACCGTCTGTTGTACAGGTTCACCAAAAACCCATCGATTTTCTGTCACTCTCACTACGAAAGACTCACTGTTCGTCTGAGCTTGGTACTCTATTTAATAAAAACAGTTCTTAATCAGACTAAAACATAACTCGCAAGAACAATAAAAAACGTGTACGTTTCCCTTGAGAAAAGAGTATTTCATATTTTCTGAATTTTCGGGGGGCTCGTTCTCAAACAATGAAATCTTAATAAAGCATTTTCAAAATAAAGCAGCGCCACGCCATACCTACTGTTTGCTGCATAACACTGGGGAACACAGATAATAATAATAATAATAATAATAACACAGAAATAACATCCATAAAGAGGCTTTTGTTTCCACCATTCGCTGCATCTTCTGCTCTTGTAGGGGGGTATTTTAGCAAGTGCATTTATGGGCGCTAAATGGAGGGTTCACTGTCACCAAGTAAATGGCTCCAAAATAACTGCCACCCATTCAGATTGCTCCGGCTGTTACTTTATCACCACTTCGTAACAAATAAGATAGAAATACTTGCAGTTGTGTTCCCGTATACATCTCTCCATCACTTGGCATTATTTTCGTCTAATTTCCGTCTGTGAACAATCCAGTGTTGCCAGTCTGAGTTACGTGATTGAAAGTCGTATTTAACGTCATGCTCGGTACGGCTCCATACTAGTTGCGGTCGATCAAAAGCGCCTTACTACAGTACTCTATTGAGAAGTGCAGAGTTGTAGTAAACTCGTTTCACTTGTAGGTTGACAACTGTCCATGACCTATTTAAATTGTAAAAGAAATTAAACTTTTGTTCTCACTGTTTTGGGAGCTATGTGTGTACACTTTCAGCGTGACAATTTTCTGTGTTGTAACTGGCCGCTCGCCTAAGGCTGAGATAACTTAAACCAGCTGATTACTGTAAATCCAATTCGAAGACACCAAGTGGAATAATCTGGAATTTTAGGAAATTTTGCGTGCTTGTCTACAGGGAAAATAGGTTTATCTTATGTTTGATAAACTTGATTAGGATGAAATTCTCCTAAGCTGCTTCTAAACCATCCGGCGGCAGAGAAATTGAAGCCTCTGTTCGGTCTACCATGATTGGATCAGTTGACACGTGAAAACGTTAACAACCTCAGAAGTTGAACGAGACGCGCAGGACTAAAAAGGTTGCACCCAAATCTGACGTACAAACAAAGTTACTTTGGCACACAGTTACCAAACAGTAACTCAGAATCTGTAAGCAGTGATCAAAATGAACGAGCACCGAGTGGATGCATGACTGGATCAGTCGATAGAGTGGGAAATCAATCATATGCTGGAATATGTATTGCAAATGAACCCAATAAAACTTAGTTAAACCAATCTCACCTGTTACTACGGCCGTCATTTTTAATTCCATACATTTCTTGTAGACGTCTAGAACTGCGTTCGAAATACAGAAAAATCATCGAAATGCGAACATTTTCTGACAATATACGTTGCAAATGGAGCCATGAAAATATAGAAACTATGTATATTGCCAAGACGGATCTGTATAAACAGACCTTGAAGTGGTGGGCCTGAAGATATCTATGTTCCAATCAAATTGAAACTCCTTCCCACATATATGCTAAATGAGCACTCCCAGTTTAGCTGGGCTTACACATTAAGGGGGAAATGTAAGTGCAATCCGCATTCGTTCGAAATGAGATTAACAGGATTATGATAGAGAGACCTTGGAGTGGTTGACCCCATCACCACATGTGCAGTTAAGGCAACCGGATATGGGAAACATGACGTGCTCAGAAAAACCCGACTCTGAATAAGGATCAGCATAGTTTATCTTCGTGGCTCAAATAATGATAACTGAGCTACGGGTATGAATCTTGAGCAGACTTTCAGAAAGTGCGATCGAGACATGAACGGCTCAGCCACATGGGGTCTTCCGTCTTACTTGCAAAATACAGCGTACATTTGGGAGCACGTGGACCGGGTATGTGACTAGTGGTGAACAGCTTCAGACCACTGATCCTATGTTTTCATGACCGCAAACTAGCCAACACAACTACAATGCTCCAGTTTATTCCTAAAACTAAGTGAAATCTCAGGATCTAAACTTCCAAATTATATGAATTAACCACTAATCGGCAGCAGCCACATTCTCTGAATGCGCCATCAGATCGTCGGATCGAGATTGACATCAATTTACAACGTGGTGGCCCTCTGTTTCTCTAAAGCAGTATGTTGTCTCCACCTAAAGGAATGCACTTGCCACATTGTGGAATTATTCAGCACAGTTCTGTAGAAAACGTATTGATGTGAGCTGACAACCTAGTCCATAAATCTAATAGTGTAGGCCCATTGGGATTAGGGTGATCTCAAATATGTGATTTATACTGTCATCTGTCCCTCCAGTGCATAGTGGAAGGTAATAATTCCGTCAGGTTATTTATGAAAAAGAAACAAATTATTTGAAACAAAGCGAAAGCGCTGGTAAGTAGTGAGTAGAAATACTGAGTTACTCTCGTCAGTTTATGTCTCTCTCATCAATGTAATCCCAAACAAATTCGCCCACTATGAAAGCTGTGCCAGTGGAAACGATAGCGTTTCCAGACCCAGGAGGCTTTGAACTATGCTCACAGACGTACTTAGCGCAATGTTTCATACCTTCAAATTTGGCTTCGTTTCTCTTGTTTGATCCTACAATGGCATGAAAACGTGGGGGACAGGAGCACAAAGGATTGTAGCCTCTGCTTTGAGATCGACAGGGGAAACCAAAAGAATATTCCTATTTTTTACGCAAGACTCAAGCTGTCCAAGCAAAAAGTTATAAGAGAAAAAGCAACAAAAATGTCGAGAATAACGTGGGATTATTGAAATTTTCTTATTCAGTTCGTAGTGGATGTTGATCAGTCTAACTTTTGGTCTTGTAGGCCGATAGCAGCATACATACCGTCTCCTGTAACCTCTTTGATTTCAAGTGCAGTAAAGCCCTTAAAGCAGAGTAGTCGATATCACTGGCTTCATTTTGATCAACAAGGGTAGACTGAGATGAAAACAAGCGGGCGTTTTCTCACAGTGAGTTATACAAACGCTAATACATCAGTCGAGGAAACACTGAGGGCTTCCCTATGCCAAATTAAACCAGAACGCGATTTTCAAACCACGTTTAACAGATAAATCGGTAGACCTACCAACGGCAGCATCTCTCGGACACAAAACTGAGTGTAGCAAGATCAGCTTCTGTTGCCTCGCTAACTGAGCAAGTATCTCGCTGTCCTATGGAGCAAATAGCTTCAATTTGAGCCCGAGTGCATGATGTTCTGTCACAACTTCCCCTGGCATTTCGCTCCCTCGACAGATACAACTGTTCACTGGCTATATTCTGCGCACGCTCGTGAATTGATTGTCAACTCGCAATTGTTTCTGTTTTTTAAGATCTGACCACCGAATGTCTAAAACCATCATAACGTCTGGGTTCAGCGCACGTTAAACGTGCACACAACCTGGGTGTCTAGTAGGGACACGTGAGACTGTTATTTCGGGAACACCGGATACAAGTGCTTTCCAGCAAACTACCTGTTTAAGTGCATACAAATGCTACTTTGAGTTGTGAAAACAATGAAAAGTGCCCATTACTACCAACCCACACAGCCACAGCTGCAACTGCAATCAACAACGAACGGAACTAGGAGAGACAAGACGCCAACGGAGCATAGCAATTACCAAGGGCGGTGCAGCGATTTGAGTGTTAGGTAGAATATAATAAAAAAGGGCCACTTCTAAAAATATGACCTTCATCCCACGGCCTGATTTAGTTGAGAACCATTGTCTCAAAGCGTCCGTGTTGAGCTCACGGGGAAGCACTTTGACTAATTAAGGTTCCGTTTGAAGATCTGACATTTGATGATATGGTAACTATTGAGGCCCAAGTCAGTCGGAGTTCAAACAATCCCTCTGACAAACAAACATGAAAGTGCAGGTAGATGTAGTAAGTCAAACGCAGGTGAGTGGGATTAGTTGGTATATCTTGAAGCGAATTCCGATTGTTATATGTGCTGCGTTTGGATAATCGTGATGAGCACCAATCACGTTATACATCTACCTGGGAAGACTCGTAAACGCTGTACGCACCAAAACAACAGCTATGGGCGAGCATCTAGTCAGGAGCAAGTCTTCTGAAATACTGCACGTTTTAATTACTCCTTTGACTTGGTTACCGATCACAAACTCACATTGTGGAAACTCTTGACTGTCCCGAGCTAAAACGGAAACTGGCAAATGGACTGTTAAAAATTCCTATGAAATCCACAGTATTTTTTCAAACTTCAAACTGCAGCCAGGATCCACCAACATGATGAAGTCGCTCATATGAGCGATACGGTAAATTTGAATATATATACTGATCGGAACCTACACTCAGTGGGGTGAGAAAATAAACAGGACATAAATTTGGGAAAATGAAGGGGTTGTCTGTTGTAACAATCCAAGACCTTAGACCCAATTGCATTCACAGCACACACGTTGGAAATGTTCTCAGATTTAGATGGAGATTCCTGTGACGGAGCAATCGATTTTCGACAAACTCTGTTCAACTGTTTGTGGTTTGGGCGACTGATTTTTGGATTACGTAGCTAGTCTATGTAGGTGAAATATCCCCCGGACGGCACATCCTTTAACCACCCTCAGAAATCCGACCATTTTTGATGAGTGACTAAAGTCAGGTCTAAGAAACATACATAAAAATCATTTGAACTGGTAAACCCCACCCAAGGAGGTCAAAAGCACCACCTGCGAAGTGCATACCAAATGTACTAGATTTGATCCTCTCCCACAGTTGTCTACGGCAATTTCGTTCCCAAAATGTGTCGTTATGGAAAACAATCCACCAATACTGTGTTTAATTACCGTCACACCTTTGTAGGTATCCAGTAAAGGAATTGCCTGGTATTTTTGCTTGAATCAAGTTGTCGGTTCACTTAAGGCAAACAAATCCCATGATTTTCATATACAGTATTTTGACAGTTTTCTACCTGGTTGTTAGCCGCGTCAGAACTAAACTACTCTTTCTGGAGTGGTTTTTGAATATCTTTTTATCTTTGAAGGGGAAAATTCAATTTCAGGTTTCTAGCTTTGGTGTGTGTTCATAAGTATAACCATTAAGGATACCATTCTAATGGATATTGCAAGTTTTACAAGCAGGAGTAATATTCAGCTTGGTTTCCAAAGATGGTACCTTGACTTTGACGGCTTGTGAGTCACAAACAGTTTCACATCTCCGCTTGATCGGTACAATTCTGTATCCATATTTCTGACTGGAGTTTCGTAGAAAACATCACCTAAAGTCACGAACCGTTCGGCCGATGGGTGAAAACTCAGATCACTGCTATTTGGATGTGAAACCATTTTTACTGCAAATACCGTAAACTCTGGTGTTTTACCGCCACTTATTTAGCTAAGTATTTAGCCTAGTTCTTTTCAGAATCTGTATGTCCTATACTTTGCTATTGAAAAGTGACCACGCGTCATTCATCTCCTAAACCCAATGATTACACTTTTGTGATTTGTACGAATCGTCATTCCACCACGCCGTTCCAGTTCCGTTGGCAGCCGGAAACTACTTGAGAACTGAGTACACCAGGAAACACCATTGCCTCATCATCGGCAAATAGTTGCTTCTGATTGAGGAGTGACAATTTATGTGCCCTTTATCCTAAAACACACGAGAAAAGCCGGCAAATTATAATTCAAGTATGTCGGACCTTTATGCTGAACGACATTTTCACTTCATATGCAAATGCGCCTGGGTGAGGCAAAACAGGTAACGATGAGGTAGCCCGTGCTATGTATTCCCTCGTAGTGCCTTACCGCATTTGTATCGTTGTCAATGTCAACTAGGTTGAGTGGTAAACGAAATATTTGAACAGACAGACTAATTAAAAAGCCATATTACTGATGGCGTTTGGTAGACTTTCTTGAAAACATCAGCCATTCAGTTCCTGATTCTCAGTTGACGATCGCTCATATGGTTTGCGTGTAAGCGATTGATCGTCATGTGAGTCTTCTAGGCCCCATATATTTTGCTAGCACTACGAAGTTTCCGGCGATTTAAGTCTGGTGCTAACTAGCTTTCTGATGTGTTGGTGTGACTGCTGAAGTTTCCATCACTAAGACCGGAATGACGAAGAAAAGCAAGCATTTGCAAATCAACCGACGTGGAAGAATAAATTGTTGTTTCCGTGTTTACTGTAAGACAAAATTATTAGTTGGGTAGAATCATTAAAGCAGTAGCAACAAACGGGATGTTTGGCTGTAGCATGGGCGACAGTATACTTCGGATGTACACGTTTTGTTGTGCCACCAGACCGCCGCTGCGTGCTGTTTGCCCGGCCGTTGGATATAGAGTCATCAAATGCCTATTTTCCGTGAAATTTACTTACCTGCATGTTCCCGATTCTCTCATACAATACATGTATACTGATAATTCAGTGTCTGGTTGCGGATTTGAAACTCCTTAAGTTTACATGCGACTGCACGTCGGTTTAGTGGCTTCATGGACTGACCTAATGAGTGTTGAAGTGTTCTAGTGCCTGGACTCTCAGGCACTCACCCTCTCACTGAGGAAAGCCATCCTACGAATGTCTTAGCAACTCCACATTTTTTATCGTTGGTGATGTTACCGTTCTTTGGGGCTTTGTAATCTAGATAACCGTATCAAAGAACTTCGATGGCTGTGTTATGATGAATTCAACTTCAACACCGTTAAAAAATGGTATTTTTTGTTACCCTCAAAATCCGGAAGTCGCACACACTTTCCGGTCCTACCTTATGGTTTGAAGCACATTTGAACCTGCAAGTGTATTCGCTGCTTCACTGCTGAAATGCCATATTTTGCCCACAAAACGCCGCTTGGATTAAGTGTAAGACTATTGAATATCTGACTTGTTGAACCAGTAAGTACAAGAACTATTGCTACAGTTATAACGGAGGCTTCTCTTTGATGTTTAGTGATTTGAAATAGTTTGAACCTCCAGCAATCGGGCGAAATTCAAACTTAGGGTTTTTCAAACTACAATCACTCGTAACATTACGTTTAGCTACGCGGACTGGTACTCCGTGACAATACTTTTGTCATCAGTTTGGAGCTTCATGATGACTGGGATTTATACCTAACGTAAGAATTCACCAGGTTCCCCATCAGCTTCTCAAACTTCTCCACAATTTGTACTGGAAATCATCGAACTTATATTTAGCTGCCCCGGAATATTAATCATAGCGAGCTTATAAATATTAATACGTCTGTAAACTCCAAGATAGTTGCAGACAAACAAATCACAATAATCTTATAGAAATATCACAGAAGCGCACTCGTCAATTTAGCCTACCGTTTGGAATCACCAAATCCCAAAAACCATCGCTTTTTCCATTGCTAGAAATCAGTATACAAAGGGATTTCCTCCATGTGATTAGGAATCGACGGGTTTGGGGACTAGGATAAAAACACCCGTCCCAGCATGCATTACTGTGCCATTGGTTCGGTGGTTTCCTTTCCGTCATCAAGGCATGATCCGAGCGTGCCCGATCGATTGGAAAGATAAAGTTGATTTGCCTAAGCTGACGTTTGAACGGGAGAAAAAGCACCGAGTAAAATTCCCGGCCCAACAATGGGACAAGTTCACTGAGTACCTTTCGACAACCCACTATTGGCCTTTCTCCTCTTGAGACCAACTAGTTACATGTGTGTAAGGACATTTACGCACATTTAGGAAACAGGGTTGAAGGGAAACATGGATTCATATAAAACTAATTTGGCGATTATCATAAGCGAAAACAAGAGAGCACACTAAATCCAAGTTAGTTTGTAAAGGACTATATGACTCAACGAACGCGCGACTTGTGAAAATTTGCAGTGCGGACAGTTGTGCAAGTTTATAGATTCATGAGGAGGATGGCCTTCGAACTTCGTTCGCAGTTAGGAAGTTCGGATTTTGTAACTGCACGCGCGCAGCAATAAATCCATTCTATTAAGGGAAATCTCCTTAACAATGCCCACCGCTTTGCTTGCTAAACTATTGATTATGGTGACTGAATGATACCACTAAAACAGATACCAACTCACGGGCCAACAACCGAATCATTCGAAAGTTGATTGTGGTATGAAAATATTTGCCGCTGCGAACGGTTACGAAACAGTAGTTCGACACTAAGATCATCAGGAAAGAAAACCTGGAAAGTTGCGATGCGCGAGTTATTCATTGGGGAATTTTCAACAGAAATATCGTCCTGCAAGAGGAGCTTTAGAGTTGGATGCTAATTGGAGGTGATTCCCGATGAGGATACAAGTGTTTGTCGGTTCTACAGCACTGAGTGGCTCCAATTCCCCGACGAAAACTCGTGATGTGATTACGGATTTCTTTGCCGTGGGTGATTAATTGATGCAGAGATCAGTAACTCAGATTTTATTGGTGATTTACCTTCTTGAAGGATGTGGCCGTCAACCACTAATATAGGTAATTGTGCTAGGTTTCCAACAAAACAACTTGTTTGGACACTTAGACACCTTAGGAGACGTACGATAGTATGGCACAAGATACTCGTCTACCAATATGCATACTTCTCAGGCGCCTGGATACTATGTCACCCGACTAGGTCACAAGGGCTATGGAACTGCCAAGTTACCCCTGTCTAAGCAGAAGCCGTCGAGATGCCGGAGCTGGGTTTGAGCCACAATCTCCCAGTCAGTATGTTCACACTTCAGCCACTGTCCTGTCTCGAGCTCATAATACGCTATCAATTGTACCTTCTCAGAATGTACACCATGAGAGTTCTCCTCAAGCAATACCATGTCGAGGCAGGTTTAAGAAATCAATAGTTACTTAATGCAGTAACGCTCTCACTATGATACTTGATAAACAGATATGCGCTTCCGCGACAACGCTGTTTTGTTGTTGCCCGACTAAGGAAATTACACACCTCTAACGAGGCCGGATAGTGAACAGTCTTTCGTAAAGCGCCCAAGGCCCTTGATCATGTAGCGATCTAAGTTTTTCAGCCACCAATTGGGAGATTAGATACAAGTGTGTAATTCGTACGGCTTCACCTACAGTCCGGTAGCATGACGACAGTACGAAAACAGATCCAGGTAATTGCGACCGAAAGTGGAACAACTGGGGCTGTTTTCATGTGACGCGCAACCAACACATCTCGGAGAATTCCCACTGGATATGACTCTAATCTGTATCACGTGAGTTCCATCCTAAAAATTCGTTGAAGCCACAGACTAAACTATGGCCACAGCGAGTACGATGGATTCCTTGTGTGTGAAATTGTGTGAAAAGCACGAGCGCGTTGTTTACTCTCGAAAAAGGAAGACGTCTCGGGTATGAGCAAAAGGAATTCGAGTTCTATAGAAGTGGTCATCAATTGAAACCCGGAGGATCATCGGAAGAAAAATTGCAACAATTATGCATTTTCTGGTGGATAGGTTGCCAATTTGAATGGTCGACGACAACAGAACATCCGCTTTGATGTCATGCAACGTTATCACGAACTTATGGGCACAGCTTGACTAGCTCGATAAGTCAGGATACGCGACGTGCCGGATATCACCCACGAACATCCCGCTAAGTTACAATAAAGACAGGATAAGGAAACTGGAAAATGGGACGAAGCAAAAGATGACAGCCAACAGACAAATTGAATGTTAGTGTGGATTATCGTCTATCTGGACCAGTACTCGGACACGAAATCACTCGTCGCCACTGTGGCAGATAACTGACAGACTGTATATGGGCTTACGATGTAGTGTAGCTTCATTCGGATTGATATCCTTCCATTAGAGACACCACTCCGCTTAAAGTCCAGAAAAGTGACCCTGACAGCTACGACCTAGTGTGCGATGACCTCAAGAAAAGGACAACTACCGCGTTTCCTGATGTGGTCTTTCTTGGAGGGTCGAAATAGTCTGCGAACCCGTAATGTGGGGAGAAAAAACAAGTAGTCGTGGTTCATAGATATCACAGTCAGCATATGGAATACTAAATTGAAATGATCCAACAATAACTGTTGTTACGTGTTTGGGTTACCAACAGTGTGAAGAGGGAAACGGGTAAACGGGGTAGAAAATAGTATGAGTACGGCAGTAAACTCATGTATAAACAACCTAATAGATCACAGATAGTTCATGGAAGTAGTCCTGAAGTTCCAAACTTGTATCCAAACAATCTTTCCTTGTTTGTTTGAGCACAGTATCGACCTAGAGACAAAACAATGAAAAACGTAACAAGTATTAACCGACCAGCTGAGGGAAAAATCCAATGAACTAAACACCTTATGGGAACAAGAACAAGGAAGCTGGTTAGTGGATTTTAACAATTCACGGTCTGCAATTTTGCGTTATGCGCGGTCGATTAGAACCTACTCTGGTTGAAAAAGTTCACTCGGGATTAAGGTCAGTTCTTGGAGGTCTTCGACCCTCGCTAAATCGCTAACCCGATACCACCGCACACACCAGTTGGCCGACTCAAGAAGCGGAAGGAGTTGGCTGAGGTGCTTGCATCTGTGAGAGCTCTGTAATAGCTTTTCCTTAACCGATCATACTCATCTCCTCAACGAACGTCCAGACAAGAGAAATACTGAGAGTGCGTTGTTCCATTCGGTACTGACCCACTGCTGAAAGTGTACTCATATAATATGACAGACAATTCTGTCCCATGGGAAGCCCACTCGGAATCCATTTGACTTTTTACAAAACGGTGGTTATTTCAGGAAATTTGACCAACTCGGGTTGTCTACACATAGGTATTGCACTCGTTCTCAGCTGAAAGCCCGGTGATAGTTCGGCTCCGAAATCAAGTTACAAGCACAGATTTGTCCTGTATTGAATTCGGAAGCTGTATTTACGGGTTATGTCGTGCCAGGACTTTCCCAACAGCCGTGACAGGTATACCGGTTACATTTCCAAGTAGTGATAACAGTTCCCCGTCCGACTGTTGTGAAACGAATGTATTCTGTAGCTAACATCCTTTTCCCACCACTAAATACTTAATTCACACGTACTTGATTAGATATTTGTAATTTACGACAGGAATAGACAGCTCATAAAAATGTAAAGAAAAGGAACCATATTCACTAGACGGATGATGTCGCTTCGATAAAAAAAAATCAAAAAACCGTGGAGTTTCACCCGGAAATTTTCTTGGGTTGCATTCAAAACAGACTCAAGATTACGAGCATCATGGGAAAACCAGACAAGCCCGAAAGCACCCAGTACTGTAATCTGCCAATTCCACAAAAATACAAAATATGCCCTTGTGCTGGACCCGGGGCATCTCACAGTAACTGTGGGACAGGATAGGGCATACGTAAAGCAAAATCACACGCCACCAGAGTACCTCGGTGGCAGATACCGGTGAAAGGAGGAAAACCCTCTGCCGCGGAGTTGTATACTACAAAACACCAAGCAAAGTAAACCTCATGTATGCACCTTGTCTTTAAAAAACCGAATATCCGTTTACTTCTTAAACGCGCAATTGTAAACGCAAGAGTCCAATAAGTTCCGTAATAAACCCCACTTCCATTAGACGCGAAGCAGAGTCACGAGAAAGCTACATGCTACTCGCACGTCTCATCAACAGTATCAGCCGTTGCACTGGTAGTCTCACATGGAAACCATTCCAAACCTAAGTCATGACTTTCTTTGGGTAAACTAGTCAACTCCTCATGAAAAATCCCAAAACTAAGTTCAAGAACCTCCAATCAAGTAGTCTATCAACCCGAATAAACTGTGTCATGAAAAATTCCGGCGAGAACCTCATTTTTACAGTGTAGTGGTGGTGGGAAGGCAATGCGATGGCTCGACGACTTCGGAAGACACATTATTTCTTAATTTTGAGAGCAAATCCTTATGAACAAACGAAAAATCACTCCGACACGATTACAAGTTACCACGCAACCAAATTTGCAATCCATACAGTCCAAAAGCCTACTCCAAGTAACTGACAGTGAGATGAAAACAACGTCTTGTTGTGACGTAGCAGGGTAGTTACTAGGGGTAATCGTAATGTTCCAATAGACTTGTCGTAAGTACTGTGACAACCGGAAGAAACGCTGAATGCAGTCTCTGTGTTTCACTACAGTCCAACCGTGGGCAGAAGACGTGCGCAACGAAGCATGACTGCAAAATTTTAACAAAAAGGCACGTTTTTGTTCAGCAATTTGCAACGTAATGTGCAACAGAGTACGTTCTATGCCGCTATCCGCAAGCTCATATGTTTTCATTCAACATCAGTCATTGTTTCCACGTCAGACAAATGCGTAGAGGACATGTAGAAAACCGGATTTCCAAAACATTTGCATTGGAGCAGTTGATTAGTTGGACGGAAAGTAATCCCCTGTTCTGCATGTTTCGATGAACAGAGAGATACTTTACAAACATCATCATGATAAATGACAAGCACAATGACGAAGAATATCGATATCCCAGTGTTCTCTTGCATCAAGAAAGACAATATCAGAGAAAAAGATACCTCAGTAAGATACCAATAAATACATGGCTTATTTGCATGACAAAACAAACACATCAAATCGCTGAAGACTTTCGGTTCAAAGAATCGAATGAAGCCGACAGAGGGAGCTGTCGAAAAGTCGGTGGCGGAATCGAACTGCGAGCGTTTCTACTAATTTTCAGCTTTTCTCATAAGCTATCTCATGGACTGCATCTGTATGCACCATTCTACGTTCCTCAGTGAAAAGAACCGGGGGTGGCGACATTCTATGCGGAGCCACCAGAGCTTGAAAACTGCCCAAACACTCGTACCTTCTCCAAGTCTGAAAAATTTAAATATTCCTCAGTCATTATACAAAAAAAGATGAGGTGGTGCGAAATTCCAGATAAGGAACCTAAGCGTATATGATGCCGAAACGACATAAGCGGGAAGCATAGCATCCTCTAAATCCACATCCATTCCAGATCAAGTCAAAACAGCCAGCGGTTAAAAACCAACCCAACTGTTCAACATTGGCACACTTTCATTGCACAGCTACTGTGAAAGTTTAAAGCATGACCATTGAGATATTGTCAGGCCCCCCAAGCCTAGAGAGGAGCAACCGAAAGACTAGTTGGATTTGAACAACTGACCTTTCGATCAACAGTCTCCTATTTTAACCGATGAGCTCGCCCAATGGCTATCTATGGATATCAACGTTTAGACCATTGGGGAAACTCCACAATTGTCTTACTACTAGGAATGGGAATCTTCGGCTATTGTTCTGTTGGGCGACCGTGTGATTATAAACAATAGCCGGGCTCTGAAAGTTCAGCAACACCTCACAAAAAGTTAGACTGTTTTGTCCACTGATATCGTAGAAATTCCAATCCCGCAACTTTGAAATTAAACTTTCAAAAAACATAACTGTGGGCCGATACCATAGAAAAGAAATAACATGGTTTGGTATTAACTTTGCATGGTATGAAATCGTAGTCAACAATCTTAAATGCAATCAGAGAAAATGGAAGTACTATGCTTAATGGCAGGTCACACTTACAAGGCGAATATACCATACCATACAACGCTCGATTCTAGAAGAAAACGACAATCTATGCCATCATTGTACGGAAAGATCGTACGGAAATGCCCCTTTGGTATTCGCCCTAGAATGCCAGTTAAACACCGACAATCCAGAATTACTGCTTGTCCTTGAAGACTTTCTAGAGGGCCGAGTGGATCAGGATGTGGATGAAAGCGAACAAGAATTGACGCAAATTCGGAAAACGATAATTCGATAAGGTCATTCGATTGACTGACCGGTTAGAGGGTTCCGTTGTAAAGACCACACACTTGTATGATGCAGTCACTGTATCGCTGCGGGACAACCAGATGGTTAATTAGATTATACACTTCTACAAACCGATAAGCTAAAGCTCACTAGGAAATTCAGGTCACCTAGAAAACACAGTAACGAATAGGCTGATCAGTCACTCCCAAATAAAGTATTCAAAGAGGATATATGTCCACACGAATGGACGGGTAGTACACTGAGCCTCAATGTTCTGACATTCCTACACGAATGGTGGAGAGTGACACTGGGACGGGCGGTACACTGAGCCTCAATGTTCTGACATTCCAATCGAACCGAATTCCAGTTTCTGGTAACGTGAGATTTAGGGTGTTTCTGACGAAAAGTTCGTGGGGCTAATCTATGCTAAAAAGCTGAAAAGCGCTGTATAGCTGTTTCAATCCAACCGGGAATTATCAGCAATACAAGAAACTCAGAGAGTTTCGAACCTGCGACTTTCGGTCAGTGTTTGGGCAATTAACCGTTCGATCACGAGCGGGTGGTCCGCAGGGTGAGTAGCTTCCACTTAGACAAGATATAGCGCCGTTCACCCTTCGGTTATAGGAATCACATCGCGTGGTCACGCATTGACTGGCTCCTCGAGTGATTTCTCCTCAGATGGGAGTTTCACTCATCATCCTTTCTCTGAGCCACTTATGGTTTGCTGACCCCTTTGTCGGACAGCTGAGCAGGCGTCAACCTAGTTGATTTGACAGCATAGGGGCGTCGCCTAGTTCGGATAAGCTATTAGCAGAAATGAGTGACAAAATCGAGTCACGCCCACAAACAAAACGGCCACTTTTCACAGAGCATTCACTACATCGGGCGACGCATAGATTCGGATACCGTTGTTAGTCACAGAGCCCATATTCACGCACGTGCGATGAAAGAACAGCGGATGCCGAATTCAACCGTCATCCGATAATTGACATCATATCAGGGAAGGATTAAGTTACTTGCTGAATGGAGTACAGTTCATATCAGGAGTGAAAAATAAGGTACATCGAACCTTGAATTTTTATTACTACATGTGCGATGCTCATGGAATGGATTGTTTACTAGTAACAGTACTGACACTATAGCTACAACATACTGCACAATACAAGACAACTTCCACGAAGCGAGAGTGCTTGGCTAAGCTAGAGGATCAAATTACCTCAGGTAAAGATTAAGTTACTTGCTGAATGGAGTACAGTCCTGGAGTGTAGAATGCCGTCAAGTAACTTTAACTGAGGAAATCGTTACCCACAAAAACACTGCCGCACATAACTTCCCTCAGCGAAGACCATCCATTCGCAAACGGTCACTTTCAACAACACATTATCAGCGAAGTCCTTTAAAAAGGAAGGACTAATGTTAGAACCTGAGAACAAACGAGAGATTCAGCTGGGTTCCAGGTGAGTCTCTCGAAAAAACAAATTAGTTTGCAAATGAGTGTACACTCGCTAATGTTAGAACCCTCAATGGAAGGCTAACCACATTTCCCCTTTGTGAATGAGGTATGGGATGCAAGGAGCTAGACGTAGCATGGAACAATCCCTATGCGTATACGCAATGGAAATACGTCATCACGTTTGGCGCTGAGTCCCCCATTCCAGCTACATTACATGTTTCGCCCACTGATGATGTCATGCGTGTACTAAATACCTCACTTTCTGAATCAGTTTAGGACCGGTCTTATTAGCTTTTCTTAAAACACAATTCCTTACCTGGTTGACTCTCAAAATGTCCAATAGAATCCTCAATGGAGGGCTAACCACATTTCCCCTTTGTGAATGAGGTATGGGATGCAAGGAGCCAGACGTAGCATGGAACAATCCCTATGCATATACGCAATGGAAGTACATCATCACGTTTGGCGCTGAGTCCCCCATTCCAGCTACATTACATGTTTCGCCCGCTGATGATGTCATGCGTGTACTAAATACCTCACTTTCTGAATCAGTTTAGGACCGGTCTTATTAGCTTTTCTTAAAACACAATTCCTTACCTGGTTGACTCTCAAAATGTCCAATTTACGAATTACTGCGGTGAGCTCAGTCGGGTTCTTCGGCAAAACTACATGTGGTTAGTGGCTTGATTTCACAAGTGGCAACTGTAATCCCCGAGTTCATTGCTATTACGGCAGCAGATAGGTCCCGGAAGAACGGAAATAGACTATAAACCATAAGAGGAGACCGCGGAGCACAGGTTCATTCAAGTTGACAAGAACTTATACATCACCGTCCTCGAAACAAAAAAGGCCGCTATCTACATCAAAAAAATAAAATGGAAACGTAAAAATGGTGCTTCAAAAAGTGATTTATATAGAACATCAAACGGAATTTCGTACCAGGATTTCGAACAAAGGAGCATCCACCTGGTCGTTGTACACATCTGGTACGTCCAAATCTTCGTAGACTCTTAATGTTAACGAGTCGTAGTTTTCACGCACCAGAGCCAATACCTGTTTGAACGTAAGAAGAACAGCTTATCGAGATCGGTAACCAAAACGCAAACCAGAGGAATTGGCAGGCTATGATGGGAATTGAACGAACAGGTCGGTTACATTTGTTCACTTCAACAAAATGCGTATGGCTCGGAGTGATGTCCATTTATGCTACCGGGAACTCGCCAATCAATAAATTTTCTGGTACATCCAATGAGCAGTCTAGGCAGAAAACGGTAGTCACGAAAATGCCAGGTCTTTTAGGCCTGAATAGATTGACACCATAGATCTTTCTGGACATCACCTCAGGTCGAATACTACATATTCTTGAGGCAAATTGCTTTGCATATGGGAAATTCAACGCCCAGATAAACTTATCATAACAAGCAAAGCATGTGTAAGATGCAATCACGACAACGCTCTGCGCCGAAGGAAAACTGAAAATATGACTTTCAACGATAAGGTTTGACGTTGAAATTCCGAAACCTCGGGTCATAGATGAGCTCAAGCGCTGAGACATAAACCGGATGATGGCTGATCGTATTTTGTGAGCATTACGGCCCACTTGAAGAAGTCGATGTAAACAAAATAATTAAAATGCTATTGAACGCATGTGTGCTTTTCAGCGAAAACTCCAGAATTATGTGGAATAACTTCCAAACAACAGCATTGATCACATTCACTGTTGGAAAGTTAGAGCGAGTTTGCATGGCTACACATACCTGCGTTTCCGTTAACGAGGTCGAGCCACTGGCTGTCGAAAAGGCGGCAATCTTTGCAGTGAAATGATTGACAATCGAACTAAAAGGAGAAATACAGTCATGAATTGGACACAAAACAGCAAAAAAGTCAACAGTAAGCATAGCCCATTATAAATCTGTCGGAGATATTTATCGGGCGTTTTGTGCAAGGATCCTACTGAAAACTGTCGTCAACTGGGTTTACCTTGTCACCTCTCGGAATACGGTAACAACAAAAAGACTTTCTGAAACTCATCTTTGGATGGCCCTTCACGCAATGATGGTCGCATGATAAACTGAAGAATAGCAAGTTGAAGGTAGCTAGAAGCCCCAAATATACCATATCCCAAATACCATACATATATACATACATACCAAACATGCAAAACATTCTTACGCAGTCCACATACTCTTAGAGCAACGACAAAGTCAGTAACATGCACCTAAATATGGTGCCACGCTTATGTTGAGGGGAACCAGAATGAAGACGCGAAAACAAAGGAAGTTGCTGTTCTTACAAAGTGATTTGTAACTCCAGTGCACTCCAGACACCGATAACCAAATTATGACGATGTCTTTTCGCAACAAAATTGTGCGATACCTACAGGCAGCTACAACTGGGGTTATGATGAGCCTCAAGAATAAGTAATCGCACTGGTAGCAGCTTGATCGCATTCCTAAAATCAAGCTGAGTGCGGGTAGAGGATAAATTGATATTAGATGGCTCCCTCCGGAACACGTTAGTTGGTGATGCCAAATGCACCGCTCGAGTGAAACTCTCTCGCTAATTGAGGGGCTCGCTAGGAACAGATCGCTGCCACTTGAAACCCCTAAAGGTTAAGATCTGACTCATCAAAAGTACAGAGGAGTGCTAGCGCGCAGGCATGTAGAAGCTTTCACGCGACCAAAGATACATATCTTTATGTTCTCTACATGCATGAATTGCATTCCGAAATGACTGATAAGAAAAATGCACGCATTTATATGGCTCCTGCCCGTGTGCAAACAATGGTGATTAAAAATAACCACTGAGTTCTTCAAGCCGATGATCGTAGTGTAATACAGCCACAGAATAAGCGGAGCGTTGTACGTGATTTAGTACATTACCGGAAGTCTCACACAGTGACGACGTCCTACAGCGTCAAGCAAGCTTCCCAAGCCAGCCGCTGAAACACTGGACCATAAATTGCTATGGGCGGATGTACTAATCAAACAAATACGCGCGCCAGATAACAGGAAAGACTGTTAAGATAAGAAGTTGTTCAAGAATGAATGAGACAAATCTTACACCGTTTGAAAAGAACTTCCTCGTTAAACCGACGGACAATAAAAGCCCGAGTAAAAACCGTCCAGCTAAACTGATCAAGCAGGTAGTGCCGAGAAATTCACAATTTTTCACCAGCATTGTTTGAATTGTCGTAAAATCTCAACAAATCTCAACAAATCAAGAGGCTTGAGCGAAAACGGGCCTACTGTTAGACAGCGCGATGATACACTAAGAGATGGAAAACATCAGAACAACAAATACGGCACACTCAAACTAACCGAAAGAGTCTAGCGTAAACAGTAAGCTTACTGGAGGTTGTTAAGCAAAACGGAACAACACGTCGGTAAGTGACATGAAGTGGATTGATGGAAGTGGTCGACCGGATTTGCGTGCACCCACTTAAGGGTGCTTAAGAAAAAACACCACAGATAATGGGCGTCTTGCAAAGATAGGATTGAGGGGATGAAGACGCTTACGAGTGTTGACAACGTCAACAACAACAGGAACAACGAAAACAACGAAGAGAACTGTGGTGAGGCGGACATCACTGTGAAACTGTGAAATGATACCTCTCAGGATTATATTTGAATCCATGAGACTTGACACACTACTCAGGGTAACAAGTACATCGCAAAGTGCACTGAATCAAATCGACAACGACCACGAACTAAGCTGATCGCACCTACTCAGTCGGTTAATATTACTGCTGCATCCCTCGTCGATGGGATCCTGCCCCAACGTTCCTAGCTAAGGAATGAATGAGCGGTACAAGAGAAAACGTTTCGTCGGCGCAAATCAAGGTAGCCATGCTCAGTGACTTCTTAAATTGATGGTATTTGATGCGCATTTATAGGTCAACCACGAAGAACATGACAACCAGAAATGAACTTCGTCATCAGAAATTACAAAGGGTTTGGATCTAGAAAGTAACGAAAAGTCCTTATCACAAGAAATGTATCGCCATAACACAAACCTCTCTACATCCAAGAAATCAAAAGAAAAAAGTGCCCCGCCAGATGGCAGGACATAACAAAGATAAAGCACATAGACATCAGATTAATAAAATGTTGGTTTTCAAAACATCAAAGTGATCAACAGTATCAAATAATCCAAAAACCGTGACTGTGATATGAAAACGCTTCCTCGCCAATCGAGGAGATAACCCAAGTGCACATTGGTTTTCGAAATCTAGTTGTATCTGACTTGTGCTGTTGGCCCACTGATTTTAAAGTTCAGTACACCTTGGTGGGATGTAACCCGGCGCACCAAAATGTTAGAGCATAATTTAGTACACTATGGTGTACTGTAGAGCATAAAATGTGGTGCGTGTGTGTGTATAGCAAAGTGTAGCGGGGCGCATTTTATATGGCAACAAAAGGCGTTGCCATTACCCTGTATCGTAAGCACCCCAGATTAGAGGACATATCCAGAATGGGAGCCTTGTGATTAATAGCACTGAACTTCTCACGTTGCTAGCGCAGTGGTCGCCCATTGCAAATTTCCTCGAATGAGTACATTTTCCGTTGAAAGGGATGATTTACCACCGACTCTCCCCGTAACAGGGGGGAAGTCGCATTAGAAGTCTTTGGAAGTCGCATTCTCGTTACCCAAACAGCTCACGTAGCCTAGGAGATTTCATTCTGCAAACGACGCAGTGCACACCGAGCCACTTATAGTTCAAACCAATTCAATTCATTAGCTATAAACCATTTACCATAGGCAGGTTGGTTCCAACTGCTACAGTTTCGATAACCGGAAAGTGGGAGTGTGGGAGATATTGCCGAGCCTTGGAAGGGACGAAATGTTCGGCTTCATTGGGGAACCGGGCAGCTACTCATTAAAGGGAATAACTTTGATGCATGAGCGCCACTGACTGCGCGACTGGGCCATTTCTGTCAGTGCCGCTAATCATTGGTGTATTGATTCCCGGGGTCCTCATCCAGGGAGCCGACAGTTGTCGAACCGATTAATTTCACTGGTTAGTGTTTTCGCACTTCGTTGCCAGTTCATACACTGTCCACCTCTCACTCAACAGAGGGCTGGGCGGAAACAGCTCTGTGAGGCAGACAGTCTTCAGGCATGCGAAGCACATGTCTTAACTAGCGTAACCTATGAAGCTTGAGTGATTCATCTGTCGCGGGAGAGTTCCCGCTTCCTAGGACCATCTGGCGTACGTCAGCATTGCTAATCCGATGTTCACACCAGAACTGACCAGTGCTTCGGAGACACCGACGGTCAAACACTAACATCTTCCGTATTTTATCTGAGCGTAGAGGTTACATCTCTGCTCCATAAATATGGATTGCAACACTGAGGTGTGAACGCTGCTCTCAACGGACAAACTGACACCACGTCGGTGCCATTAGATATCGGAGGTTGGCTATTGATAGATTGTTGGTACTAGATTTATGGATTTCAAGTGATATCGATTAGGAAATATAGGTTGACTGAATTTGTGACGAAGTAAAGTGATTCAAGAGGTGACCTTGCTCATTTAGTATTTCCATGCGACGATATCTTCACATGTTCCGAACTGATATCATATCCTTCTGGATCCTCTTGTGCGCAAAGAATAGAAGGCGAAGCAAGCCTTCTTTGTCATGTTCATTCACCTATTTAGGCAGTTTTCGTCCAATCTGTACGGTCATTGATGTTGAATGGATGGGTTACATCGTTCTCATCAACCACACACTTTTCAGGTATGTTCGGTGGTTCGAGCGTGTTGTTGTTGATTACTCGAGGTGTTTCTTTCACGAATATTTTTTCTGATGCCTGCGTTAGGGGACACTGGCATTCCACTGTAAATTAATGGTGGCACGGTGGGACGGGGAACTTCCCAACTGGTATTAGTTCGAGGCGATCTACCGGCGAAGGCTCACTGTCGATCGTATGAGCAAATGATAATTCGGATGATACACTGAATAAAATAAATAAACAAATAAATACCGGGACCCTTGTTTATCGCACACGAAACAGAAGAAACAGCACTTTATTAACACCACCCTTACCGTCCACAGGCAGTCACCGCATCAAATGAGGATTAAGTCTAATATTGATGCTGCCCAAAGCTGTGCTAACACAATCATTTAAGTGACCAAAATAATGTGCATGGTATGGCACCATCAGATGACATTCTAATTCAAGTAGTTGAGTTATGGAGATCTCAAGTTGTGTTGTAAAATTTCATTCAGCCGATCGAACGAGAGACCAGCCTGAAAATCGACCAATCGTAAACGAAGATTACTGGAGCATATTTCAGAAAGAAACTCCCGTTCAAAAGAGAACAACCCGCAAGAGAGCGCTGTGGTCCCTCGAGAGAGGATGGTGTACGACTGTGTTACTTCGGAAGAAAAAAAGGTTAGGAATATTGGCTTTTTGGAATGGTATTTTGCACTGCTTGGATATTGTGTGGTATTAACGGAGGGCCGGAGACGTGTTGTAACAAGGTCTATGAAACTCAGATATCATCACATGGAACTGAAGTGAAGTGAGTGGCCACAGGACTATTGTATGATTATTATCCCCGACAGCTGTAGCTGGCAATCATTTGTGTTGATGAAAATGCTTAGCTGGGTTGTCGTGCCAAAGTCTCAAGCTAGGCGATACTGCCCCAACGCACATCCATCGTCGCCTACTGCAAATCGCTGTGGACCGTAGTTATTCGGTGCATGTAAATAGACCAGAATGCTACAAGTCCTGCTATCAAAATACGATTGTTTGCCAAGGGGCTATACAACCACAGTGACCATGGATGACACCAATCCGTTTGCCCCGATTAGGCTTTGAAAAGAGCCTTTGAGTTACACGTGGTTCCGGCATATTGAAATCAGTCAGCAATGGTTGATCCGATTCGTGATGCACTGACAACACCTAACCAGCTATGTCTGATAACGAACGGCGTTCACACGAGCCTTGTATTGCCGTACTGGGTTGCCCACATCACATTGGCTAACGTGTGGTCAGACCCTTACTTGACACGGTCAAGTGCTCTTGTGAACACTTCCCTCTTCGCGACATTTGCCCGTTTATTGAGTGAGGAACCGAACAGATGATCCTCCTGTACCCCAGAAATATATCTGACCCACAGGAAGACCGAACAACAGGATTAATCGGGGTGCAAAAAGCAATGGGTTATACCGAACAACGTACCAGTTATCTGCACGACCTAAGCTACCACCATTCACCTCATAATCAGGTCAGACTAACAGCTGTAGAATTTCTGACTTGTAGCGACATTTGACAAAGTCTTGAGTTCCAAATCCTTAAAGCAGGATTATTAAAACGGATGCCAGCTTAGTAAAAATAGGTCATTAACAATTTGCGGAATATTTGGTCTATGAATCTGTACCATTTCTGGAAAAACAGGATCAGCCAATACATGCAATAAGCGGGATAACATTTCGGGAGGAAGTTGAAGTATCTTCAAGGTTTTTATCCTCGAATGAATAGTAAATTAGGTCGGAGAGTGTATTCTATGTACGACGAGGCCACCTTTAGGGGTAGTAATACGTACTTATTTACATCATTGTTCATTTATTAATGATATTTCATAATTTACTATTAGTATAATTACAACCATAATTTAATGTTCAATAATTCTGATCCCACTGTTCGCGTGCTATCTATAAAACAACAGGTAAGGATGCACACAGCACTAAGGGGTGGTGGGCTAAAGAGTTTGAGAACCATCGGACCATAGAAAAATTCTGAAATTCTTCTTAATGGATTGAAGAAATACACTGCGTTCCTCATGTCAGCTTGGACCACATTGAAGGATTTCAACGTTCCAACAGCTTATCTTTATACATTTTGATCTACCTACTTAATTGTGGATGACGTGGAATGCTACTGTCCCCACTTCAAAGCAGCAAAGCCTTTGGAGGCGCATATCAAAGTTAATGCGCTTAAAAAAAGAGCAGTGCACAGTTCTGGATGCATTTTTCCGATAAGCCTTGGTAGAAAAAAAGTGCTCCATACTCAGTCAGCATTCAGATAATCGAGTCAAGCTTTGGAGAGAATTCCTCCAGTGAGATTACACACTTTTGGTCGGTCCCGTAGGTGTTCTGTCGTAAGGGAAATCAAGCTGTCTCATATCGCATTTCCTTATCCCAAACAAGAGAAACTAATTACCGTTTAGTTAGGCTAATCGACCCCTCAGGGAAAGACGATAGTCGTGTAATTTTGGTAACTATCACATGGATAGGATGAACAAATACTCTGTGAGCCATGTGATGGATTAAGAAGTTGAAAAGCGAATGTTGGCGGAAAGTGTGAGAATACAACTGCAAACCCAGGCGACTCAAACTGTTTTTCCGAGTTCTGCATGCGCCTTATATTAAGCTAAACTCACAGTTATTCGGCCGTTCCGATACATAAGAGGATACTGCGGTTCACAACAGGAACAAAAATTGCAGATCGGAACAAGTGAATACCCGTATTATAAACTGTAAGTCATACGTATATTCTGCCTGCAGTTGTTTGCGAACACAATCAGTCGCGCAAATGGGTGGTCAGATTACAGCAGACTTCAAACCAACCAAAATTCCGTCTATACCTGTTACTCTTTGTGGATCGAGCATCGAGATGGGATATCACGATTTAAATGCGAATACTTGTTTCAACTACATTCCTGATTTAACGAAGTTAAATCAAGTTAAACCCAAAGTGGATGCCGAGATCCTGAAAGGCAGACCAACCGCAAGATGATAGAGTGAATGACGGGCTGGCATTCGTCCCCAGATTGGATTGTCACATCAAACTACACTGAAGGACATTCGCGCACAGTGAATAATATTACACCCATCGGAACGCTATAATCGATGTAAAACTCGGCTAATATGATCGCCGGGGCCAGTGCTAGTGCCAGCAGCATGTCCAACTGGTGATCCAAAATGGACGAATTAAGTAAGCAAGAATGAACAGATGAGTTCCTAGTGCACGCAAAGAGGCATCTACTGCACCCTAATGTTAAATTCCTTTGTATGCTAGGACGAGGTTATGGTCGTTTTCCTTACTTCCACATCAGTCAAGCATCAACAGTCATATTCCTATAAAGCGGCGATTCTACCGAGTAATCCACATCATCTAGGGAAGAAAAATGGGTCGGGTTTCGTTCCTAGCCGAGCAAATCCCTGGCCGCAATGGAGTCTGCACTCCGGATATGTGGAATGTAAGGCGAGTATACAACCACCGCACATTGCACGCAGCTGGAGAACCTAGCGTGAACGGGTGAACATGTTCACGACTGACTGCTGTGCAGCGAGCCCGACGCTCGGACAACCATTTGGTAACAATCCTGGCGGTGTCCCTGGTTTCACGTGCCTGTCAGGACGTCCCGATCAGACAGCGTAACTGAAGTCTGTTAACTATCAGACACACTGCTTGTTTTTTTTTGTGGCCAGTTGCAGGAATTGCGGAATTTGTTTCCATGTTGGCCGAACCTCTGGGGACGCATCCTGCACCTCGGTGGTGCATGCTCTTAGTCTGCCCCAGACTACTCTGAAAGCGAAACTTCGCGCAGCTCGAGACATACGCAGTCGTAAAGTCCTTACGCGTCTCTTAAGTCATCAACAAACGGAACCAATGTTACATCCTGACAAAATTTAACTGTAGGCAAGGAGCGAAATGCACGATACAGAGTCTATCTCGGGAGCAAGTGAATTCAGCTAGCCAAACGAACCGTGTTGTGATAATTTAACTGTATTCATAAAACATTTGCGTCCCGCAGTTACCCTTTAAAATTGAACACGTGTATATCGCAAACATGAAAAGGGTGAAAGACCTGGTTCACCTTAAGATTTGTTACCGTTGTTACCACAGGTGTGAATACCACCAGCTAATTAACGGGGGGGGGGGGGACGGGGGAATAACACGAAAGGAATA
>NW_008751719.1:1580529-1612152 GCF_000715545.1 Opisthorchis viverrini | reverse complement strand
TAACGGGGGGGGTCAGGAGCATTAGCCACAATGAATTAGTAACCAGAAACGTTGTAAATGGTTCAAATTGCGAAAAACAAGAGTCGATAAACCAGTTAAGAAAAACAATGCAGCGTACTCAGTTCAACGAGCCTACAACCCGTTACAGAACGAAGTCGAATAGATCAAAACAGACTGGTCGAAAACCCGCACGTAAAACACAACAAACTAAAAGTAGCCGAAACAGGATCAAAACTGATCACGGCTGCGTTCAAACAAAGAAGACTGGTAAGTGGGTCAATGAAACAACTGAGAAAAAAACATAATCAGCCTTGCAGAAAATATAAAACGCATCCAGCTGTACCGCGAGACACTGACCAAAAGAACAATAATCTCGGAAAGAGCGAAACGACATACGGATGCTAACCGAACTGATCAACAGCATGAAAATTCGCCGAATGGATGAAAGAACACAGAAGCGCTAACAAAAGGCTGAACTTCACCAGCAAAACAGTTTCCATCTTGTAATTAATTACGTAGTAAATTGCAGCAGTGTAGCTACCGGAATGGTTCATTGGAACGAAAAATTAATTAATGGTCTGCTAGTAACGCACTCAAAAGAAATGACCGCCACTACGTCAGCAAAAGGAAATCTCTGTTGCGGACAAATTGCACTGACAAACAACCAAAACCACTACAAAAAAATGACCCAATACAATTCGTATGGTGATTGCCACACAAGCACCGAAAAGCAGTGGGTTGAGTATGGATATGGCCTCCAAGGATTGAGATCAATGAGAACCATACTTAGATGAGAGAAATGAGCCGCTATAAGTGGTGTGGCAAAAGTCGCATACATACTAATACGATTGCTGAAAAACATGATCCACCTTACCGGATGTTTCCCATCTGCAGAACCAAATTGCTTGCTGCCTGTTTCAAATCCCCAGTTGAGCTACTCGAGTGAAGCAAACCTAAAAAAGACGAAGTAACGTGGATGAAAAACAATACCAAGCAGGGAGCAAACAGCAACGGTCCATAACATAGGGCGCCTCAAATTTATGATTATTTATAAATCACTATGGGTTTGTCATTGAAATTTCAAACATGACCCTGGAGATGTTGAATGTTGTATACCTACAGGCCGCCTTCTATCACATGTTCCGACTCGTGAGCTTGAGTCCTCGCTACGAACGCTACCGTGCAGTTTTGTATTTCGGCAACTAACTGTGAGGAAGGACTACCGAATAAACACCAATCGCACTTCAAGCTGACACCTTTGTCTTAGACTGGACAGTTACGCAGGGACCTACTCGCACAGAACAAATCACCTGAATCAAAAGCCGGTATATACTTTTGTAATTGTTCACAGGTAAGAATTAACGTGAGGAGTTGGACAACCAATTATTCTGACGTTTTCAAGTTGAGACACACCCGTTTGATACCCTGGATCCTTCAGAGTGCTCTGAAGGCTCATTTATGAAAGTATCCACACGGCGAGGAAGCTAATCGAAGGGCAGTCATCCCCGAGATAAAGTGAAACGACCCTATTGATGAGAAGAACTACCACCAATCTCATCTCATTCAGTTACCACTTGCCGGCAGTAGGTCCGATCCCTTAGCGTGGTAAGCCATTGGAATGGAAATGAGTGGATCGTAAACAGAGAACACTGCGGAGTGACTGATAGTCGGTAGATACCATATCAACTACTTCCCCTGAGGAGAATGAAATAACGCATTTTCGGAAAGCTGAGCTCAGTTGGACGATGGCATCAAGTAAGCGTGAGTGGGAAAACCTCAAAACAGAATTCTCCATACCCATATAAGAAGCATCACGCGTTTTGGCACATTTGCGCAGTAGAAAGCGATCGAGTTAGGGAGTGTGGTGAGCAACAAGTTTCACGTTCCGATACAACATCTGCGTTTAGCTGTGTTTCGGCCCATTAATTCACTGAAAAGAACGAAAACTGGACCTCTTCCTTGACTGGATGCATATTAAGTGTGAAAATAAACGAAATTTCTGGACCGAACGACTCCAACGCCTAAAGATGCCATTAGTTTTTCGCATAAAGACTGCCCAGTGACATGAGGCAGTAACTAAAAACAAGGAACCAGATTATAACACCACCGCTGTGCCTCACTTGTTGCGATGTTAACTAAAAACGTGACTGCAATATATTTGTACGTTGTGACTGGTTATGCAGGTGAGTGGTAGACAGAACAACATTTCGGCAGACTCCAGTCTACTTTTGGCTGTAATAATATAACGCTGCATTACACCCGAAAGTGGATGCCCAAATAAACGAGTAACGTTGCCGTTTCAGAGAGGTTTGGTAAACAATCGGTGGATTCATTGTTTACCAAAACTTCCTGAAATGATGACAACCCAATCGGTCCCAAACATTTCCAAATGAGTAAAGTTGTCCATTATATTCAACAAGGTGTGTAGCATCTTCTGAGAAAGTCCTATTCGTCATTTTTCAAAGGCGTTTCACTTAAGTGGAAGAAGAAATGAGGTTTTGTGAGCTATTGCTTGGCTGGTAGTTCAGCGGTTATCAGCTCAGGCAAACTGCTCGTATCCTGGCTCCGAAATAAAAACAGTAAGAACGTAAACAACCTCATGTGGACTGAGCTGTACCGAACAGCACATCACCCCAGACCTAAATCCAGCTGAAAAATACATATCAGCCGATTTCCCCACCGTCCACTTCATGAAATTCGCATATGCACACCCGAAGACGCCATACGAAGTCGATCGCACCGTACCAACAGGAGCAGAGACTCTGTGGAGCATCACGTGCTCAAATGATATCCTAATTGAAATATACACCACATCTGAACTGGCACATTTCAAGTTACCCCATAAGTAATTCACTTCCGTCTATAAGACTGAATTCTAACAAAAACACTTCAATCTTATTACCTGTTGTCATAAAAAGGAAAGATCAGAAGATAAAAGCAATCGGAACATCAGTTCAATCGAAATAACGGACAGATATTTGCGGCGCCTCGATTTTCAACAGAAGTTTACCAATGTACGCCACCCAACCAACGTTTCCCCCATGACCGAATTTTGAAACACGCCGTATATAAGGAAACCGCTTCAAGTTCCAAAGGAGAACCATTTCACGCTATATGGATTGCCATTTTCAACTGTATTGATCGCACCACATCATGGAACGCCATGAGGCTTGATGGGTGCTTCTACTGATCCAGTCCCAATAATCTGGTACCAAAGCCCAACTGCGGGTTCCTGATGAGAAATCCACAACCTTAACATACGAAAGAGCAGCAGTTTCCTTATTCCTAATCTTCTTTGACTCCGCTACCAACGGGTTCTGGGGACATACCCTTTCGAGGGCTACGAATGTGTGCAGGTTTCTCCGGACATTTGTACCTCGTATATTGAGTATAGTGATAACCCAATTTTGGTGGGCCCAGAAGCTCAGAAACCAGTACTCGATCGGATAGATCATCAAAGTCATCTTCGTCGGACATGAAGCTAACATCACGAAAACAGACGTAATGTTCACTCTGAACCGGCGGCCACACTTCAAGGTGTGTCTGTCTCCATATTCTAATGCTTCAGCTCCGGCGTTCATATCAATCATCTAACCAATGTCGATCGATGAGAAATATCATCGATAGTCTCGGAATAGTTCTTCGAAATTAGAGTGATGCCCCAATAGCAGAGACTGACCGGAAAACGAAACACCCGGGCGGTTCAATGAGCCATTTGTTCCGCGAGACCCGGCCATTGCAACATTCGGAAGCTGCAAATCTTCGATCGCGGCGCTTGAGGACTACTCTGAAAACAAGGATCAATATTGGTTACAACAAGAGTAGTTACAAGAGAGCTTAATGGCACTGATTTGACACTGAACCATTAGCCGCAGGTATCCAGAAATATTGTCTGCGATGGCTTAGTCATGTTATGAGAGATCAAAGAGAAGCCTTCAACCCACGTCAATGATGTCGCCACCGTGGAAATTAACCGATAACTGAACTCAGTACAATAAAATCAGACGATGAAAGTCTTGGCCTCCATGAATGGGATGGGACCACCGTCGATCTTTGTGCCGATCCTCATGTGCGGATAGCTGCTATACGAGAGCAGGATTATCTACTTACAGGCGTCCGTCGTCGTAAATTAGGTTCAACGCAGCAGCTAAAGCATTTCGTGTCAGTGAAAATTATCCTCCTGTATTGACTGTCACAACCATTCGTATGTGCATGCTGCCAAAGAGTTCCGGGGGCGTCGCCAGATGTAGACACGAAGAACTTCGGCTGGACGATTGGTGGATACGACGAGAAAAGTCGCGAAGCAATAAACCTCGGATGCCAACCCTTATTGTTCGATCATAGCCAAACGAGAAATCACAATGAACCACACGCGGTGTTTGTTCACAGATTTAAGAATTCTTACATATGTTGGAAACGGTAAAATGACCGTACCAGTAAACAGCATCGCAGAATGTAAGTAATAAAAAATAGACTAACCATGTTCGTAGACATTGTCGAATAGTCCACGCATACGAATAAGTTCGTAGTACAAATCATCGTAAACATCTGCGGCTTGAAGAAAATTATCGCCGTGGAGAATACAGAAGTTGAAGACGTCTAGGATCTACCAAATAGAACAGCAATGGAGAGGAAAGCTGGAACTTCAGCTAATGCTTTAAAGCTGATTCATTGGAAGAAAACTAATCCTCATTGAAAAAAAAACAGAAACGGTAGGGATAATAATAATAATAATAATAATAATAATAATAATAATAATAAGAGAATAAACGACATTAAGCGAGAACTCTGAATAAGGAAATTTCGCACACAAAAGAAGATTCACTGTATCGGTACTACCAAATATGTTGAGAGCGGCTTAGAATGAGAGGGGTCAAAGATTGAATAGAATATTCGGTAGCGAACCAAGGGAAAGCTGCACGTAGACAGTAGGTCGTACGGCAGAAACGTCGACCGGGAAAAAAACAAGAGTATTAATCTCGTTTCGGCAAAACGGTTTCCATGACTTTGCCAAGCTTATGAGCTCGAAATGATGCCTTTTGTACTGTCAGATCTCAACTACCTACACAGATAGCACCCGTGGGCCTGATCCCTAAATCGTGCTTCATCTCCCTCGATGAAATCGATGACGTAATTGTTCAGGGCCGGACCACGAGCGGCGCAATGTTCGTGTACGGGATGTACTTTGTTGTCCCAAAAAGGTTGGCGTTACGCTTTGAGTTGATAAATGCAAACGTTTTGCCTTTGGGTTATATTCTCCCGTCCAATAGTGTTCGAACAGACTTTGGTAAGATCAGACGCATCGTTGGGTGGCCGGAACCGATCGGTTTTCACCATAGACGAAGGTTCCCAGGGTAGCCCCATTCTACTGGGGAGTCACTAAATGGTGAGTTGCTGAAACTACATTCCTTTAAAGGCTCGCCAATAAATACCTCAAGTTTTTGTGAAGTGCGGAATGTGGCCAGGCTGCCGACCACTCTAAGCATGAATTATTGTATCATTCTACAGTTTCCTCATCTTTTACCCAGTGCCAAGGAGTTTATCATAAACATGGATGTTGGCGATGTGGCCGTTGTTGTCATACCGCCATGTGTTACTGGACGATAAGCTGTAGTTGATAGTTGTGTAGTAGTGTGTAGTAGTGGCCGCGTTTTAGACAAGAACAGTGTAGGGACTATGTCACCCGAAAGAAAATGTCTTCGTTCGCATACTTCCACTAGTTCCGGTCCTACCTTCTTGGCCGACACTTTCCAATCCAAACTGAGCATCTAATTCAGTGAGTTCAGAGCTTCCGTGATCTTGTTGAGCATCATCTATTTCAGTGAGTTCAGAGCTTCCGTGATCTTGATGGTTGGGTAGCATGTTTAAAATAGCGGGTTCACGAGCATGATTTTACGTGTGTTTTGCCACGAACACCAGTTGATGAATTGGGGAACGGTTATTCTGTGCAGTCGCCTGAATTGGGAAATGGGCATTGGATTTACCGTCTGAAAGTAAATCAAAGCGCCCTAGATTGTTGATGGGCTCGAGATCCCTGTCATCAAGAAATGGCGGTACTTATGCACGAAGACCAAGCATCTATCATCATTCCAAGGGCAGCACTCTGAACAGTCCCGATATATCAACCAAATAATCAAGTGGATGCTGACACTAACAGACTCTAACCGGAGATCAGAAGTGGTAGTTACTCCACCGCCATCATGGTAAACTAGCTGACTAAATTATCCGAAGATGTTCCGGTAAAGTGACAAGACGACGGAAAGATTACATCAGAAGCAATCTCTGCAAGGATGTCGCACCACGGGGTGCTGGTGATCTTGCACTCCAACCAATCGCGAGCATCTGAGGCTGACCTGTTGCGAAACACAAATTTTGTGCCCCTATTATTCACGAAGAAGTGGCTTGGTTGAACACACAAAAATAACTATGAAAATACCAATCACCGTAGTGGACTGTTGTGGAAAAGAGCATCGTGGGTGAAAAAATGCCCCTATGCATGTCGTCTTACACGCATTGAAGGGGTATATACAGATATTCCAATAAAGCAGCCATGAACTTTGAGTGTCACCAAGAGTGCCATCTCAGCGAGTTTCGTTCCTAACAACGGTTACGTGCGATAACTGCGTGAACGTCTACTTTTGGCGATACAGATCACCGTCGACAGTGCACACCAAGCAGCACCAGAAGATCGTGTACGACCGCAAATTACAAGGCCCAGTGAGCCTGTCGGATTCCAAAATGTGTGGCAAGGACCTTAGGTAATCACAGAGACCGAACGATTCCCGTGTTATCCGTGAGCCCTTTCCACGCATGCAATGATGTCAAGTGCATAAGTTACAATCCGTTGAAACCCATTCTCCCATTCAATTCCAACATCAATTCACCTACGCCTGATTACCTTTCATCTTCTAGCCACAAACGAGAAACACGTGACGTCAACATAATTCTTAAGGGCGTTAACAGTTGTACCTCATGAGCTAACGTACGTGTTCCTCCCTCTGTTCAATGAGCCCTAAATAGCCGTAGGCAGAGAACAATAAACTTCCCTAAGTGTCCATGCCCGGGTGACAATAAGTAGTAAATCGCATGGCTTTTGCTTGACACGTACGATAAATATACGCATGTTGTGGCTTCAGACTGGACTTCTCTTGTGACCGAGTCATTTCGAGTACATTTTGTGTACCCAATGAAACGCGAAACCTCAGCTGCACTATGCTTTTAAGAATCAGTGGTTATCGTTCACACGTAACTGTAAATTTCGACAGCAACATAAACAGTAGCATTCCTTACATAGATTAAACTGTGATATATTTAAATACCATGCCAAGTGAAACATGAGGCGGTTTCGTGCAGCATATTCAGTTGGATATAATAAACGAGTGACTCAGAATTACTAACCTCAACTGTAATCACCTTGTTGGAACTATACAAACGGGCCCGCTAGATATTCCCAAAAGGGATCCCTCGGAAATTGGCCACTCCTCTGGACAGTCCACAACGAAGGTTCGCCAGTAACTACGAAGTGGCACGCAAGCATCCTTCAAGAAAGATATATCCCTTTCCCATCAAAAAGATACCCATTACCTGTTTTGCCTATGAGGGTTGGTCCAGTGCGAGCGATTTTTATGTAAAAATGGAGTATCTACACTTTCAAGCACCACCGTAATACATGCGTCTTTGGATTACCTTCCACTGCACAAGATGGGGCCAAATACCCTTAAAAAACAGTACGGTTAGTCACACCAGACTGTGAATCCCCCACACGGTACCCAGAAGTCAAACCAATTTCCTCCTCTGATTTATCCAATCAGTCCAGTGAAGACTTGTAGCATCCGTATGCAGGCCATATTACCTTCCAGCAACATTTTAAGAAACCCTATGCAGCAGGAGTATTTATCAACAAACAAGTGTGCAATACACTCACCTGTTGCATCAAACTTAGGCTTACGTTCGACGGTGCAGAGTTTTTGTCCAGATTGAGCACAAACTGAAGTAGACTGAGTAGAGCTAAAGAAACAAAAAGAACAGTGCAAAGTAAACGGGCTATCGGTTGTTGATCACTGACAGAATCACAAGGCTCGATGGATACAAGGCCTGACCACGAATTTTATTGTGATATGGGAAGAAACTGTCAAAGACAGACGGCCATGGTCATCCGAAAACAGTTCGGAAAAATGAAAAATAGAACGGTTTGGACCGGTTCGGGTGTCCGGACAGCTAAAATGGCTGACAGTATTGTCTGTTCAAAGCTATTGCAAAACCCAGTGAGACGCCCACAAAGAGGAAACGATAAGAAAGGCGTAGGAAAAAGCCACGGCTTTTCAACTGAAGTACATTAAAGCCCCGGAATAAACACACAGGTCGTCAGCCACTGGTTAATACACGGGCTATGGACCGGAGCTATTACTTGACACCATACTTTACGGAACGATTTGACTGAAGACAAGTTGTAGTCTTGTCATGCCAGACAGCGTGCAACCTCAAACTACGGTACACGCCGAAACAGGTCCTGACCATCATTCAAACCAAATTCACTGTACGCTTTCCCTACGTATTGCCTAGTTGCGTGAACTGGATGCAAAAGGCTGATCGACATCATGTTACAAATACCTTGACGCGCAAAAAAGACCGGTACTTAAAATTACATGTCATCTGGGGTGATTAGACAACAGCACGCGTTCGGTGGTCCAGGATATTAGGTAGCTGAACAACCTTCTAAGCCAATCTTCGAAAGCAATTTTGGAGAATAGTGAAGGTGAGTTCTGGATATTGCAAGCCCATTTCGTCCAGTTAAGTCCACAGTGAAAATGACCTGAGGCTGATCGGCTTGTGAATTGTCTCAGATAGATAGCTGAAATCAGCTGGGACAAACAAATTGACCATAAGGTTATCGGAAATCCGTGCTTGGTGGAGAAGCAGGTACTCTACTTGAAGAATGCACCAAACATCGCAAGATATCATTGTATTGTTATGTCTTATGCATGGCGAGTTGTCATCTACCGAGAAGAGCAGTGCCTCTCCTCACTGGGTCCCAAGTGACCTTTCATATCCTTGGCTGGAGAAATGGAAGTACAGGATAGGCACCAATGCCAGCGGTGTTGACAATGTCATAAAGCGATGGTATTCTTTACAGACCGCTTACCGGCCAACTGTCTCGAGCGGTGTTGACACTACTGCTCAATAGATCTAAATGTCGCTCAGTAGGAGCTGTTCCCATGGAAAGAAAAACCATACGGAGATCACTAAGTGTTTACGGATCCAACAGTCAAGTAAAAACAGCAACAAAACAAAGCTCGTAATGTTTGGAGGACTTCATCGAGTTCGGAAACGTCCGTTCGCACAGGATCCCAAATCCACATTCCTACTGTAAGTTCATGTGAGCGAATGAAAATCTAACCTCACCATTGATAAGCAGTAAACTTACCCTCCCATAATTGTTTCCAGTCAAAGTCCAGTCTTATTCTGTGCTTCGTTTGGTAGCAAAGCAGATTGTGACAGATTGAACACGCCAAACTGCCCAGGATAGAAGGATGAAGTATCGCATGAATCGACACCAGAAAGAAACGGAAGCACAAGGCTGTTAAACATAACACTTTCTTAACCCATGGGTGCTAATAACGACAGGGGCTCTATCTGAAACTGCGAAAACCGAAATTACCGCATAAACAACAATAATATGGATAGTAATCCAGCTTGGTCTTCCACGCAGTCAGGTCTCATGAGAATAACTCAATTAGCATAATAATGTGAACCGATTTCTCCGAAGTGATAACCACACCACGAGTCAACAAAATATGGGCTGGAAAGCAAAACACATTTAAGATACAAGATGAAGAGTCGGCCTGTGGTCGAACAACGAGTGATGGACATACGGATGAGAGGTTGTTTATGGAATGTCGCATAGGCGTTAAACAACTATTCCTTCCGGCAATTTTTCTATGAATGTTCTTCAAAATAGCCCCGGAAAGTAATTACTGAGTTTACATTGTTCGGTGGACATCGAAATAATGCGGTCAACTGCCCGGCATAGAATACAAATCAACGTCGGATTTGAGTGAGCCGAAATCCCTACCAGGTTTCAATCGGGCGGATTTTGCTGGGTTTAATATGTAACAACTTGTTGGGAATACGACAACCAGCAAGTAGTGAGAAATGTACCTAAAAAGGAGATTGCTTAGCATGTCCGTTCACTGCAGATATGTCAAAAGAGGACGCACATTTACCCCCATCGAGAAGTAGTCTTTGTTAAAGCTTTGCTATTGGAATAAGATAACAGTCTGCATATTTTTAGACATTTCTGGAGGTTCTGCTGAATCATATGGAGTGCTGCTAACCATCACACATTGTCCCTAACTGGAGTGCTGCTAACCATCACACATTGTCCTTCATCAGACTTCGTCCAACACAGTGTAGTTTATGTCCGTCAACACCCCATCCCCCGGCAATGTATCGAAATCGCCACCTCAGTGGGTCCCAAAAAGTGGTTGAATGACAGTTTGTGAAGTCCGAATTTGTAGCGTAAAATAAGCTTACTCACTACTTTAACCTGGTGCTCGGTCAACATAATAACTAACGCAATGGACTCGTGCCGAATGTGCATGCAGATAAAACAAATTACGTAAAACACATCGTGAACATTAGACTCGGCGGAACATCCAATGACTTCAGCGTGAGCATGTAAACAGAATAAGCACCGATTTGCGGCGAGACTTACCTATAAAGGCGATAGGGCAACTTCTTCATAAGGTGCCCTCGCATGAATTCAACAACCAAACCTATAAGGAAGATAGGGGTGTCATAGTGTGAAGCTTAGTACTTAGCCTAACTGGGTGAAGCGATAATTGGCGAATATCGGTAAATCGACATAACTTGCTTAAAAACACACATCAACGGGTGAATCACAACAGTCTCAGATCCAACGATTCTACCCCAAAACATTCTCAGTAATTTCTGTGGGCAAGGAAAGCAAATACCCATTCGGAAGAAGACTAAGTTTCTCAGTCTACTGGGTCGTTTTCCCTCAATGGAAACACAGTGGACGAATTCGTCGTATGAACAGGTAAGAAACGTAATAAACTGGGATACAGTTGCATCACTTTCCGTCAGGTCCCTGACACTCCGGTTGTGTAGTTCCTTCTACAAAGTTGGTATTACAAAAACTAGACGCATCTTCAAGCCGTTCCTCCAAATAGTTATGACAGAATCATAAAACAAGTGGTTGAGAGGTTCCCAAGGACAGTTACCGAATTGCCACGTGGAGAAAGAGAAGCGTTCGCAAACGAATATGGTGTCAGTGCAGTACACAAATCTCTCACTGAGCATATTTTTCAATCGGAATTATGGCAAAGAGGCTGCCTCGGAGTTTAGTTGGGCTCTTGTACGAGATGATGGCGAATTTTTCCTTGGTGTAACATGCTACCCAGGAGGCGAATATTGACGAGTTTTCGCACATTCTAAGGAAAGCAGACAGTATTGAGGAAATATCAACAAGCACTGGCAGCGCTTGATATGTGGGCCGAAAATGAGCCGAGTATCCGGGGCTTGCGCGACAGGAGTTCCGCATCAGTAGCAGCATCGACCTTCACCTATTTAGAACACTGTCGTTCATCCGCAACCGCATAGGTGTGCATCACGTGTACTTGGTTTCTCGGCATTCCCAAAGACGACCAAGGTTACTTTCCGGAGAACGCTAAACTACCTTATGCAAACTCGAAATGTTTCAAATTTGCTGTATTCAAATTTAGCCCTAGGATTCGGTATCAGTCTGCCACTCCACAATCGCCACTTGTGGCCACAAATGATAGGTAAGCTGTTGTTAGGAAAGTTCACCTTCGATACCATCTGAGACGTTCGGGAAACAAACCACTGACAAACTAATATGCAGGAATGCGTTCTGTGTCGAGCTTGATCGTTACGACGTCTTCACCTGACTGTTGAAAAATTTCAACGGCATGGGTTGGAAACACGCTAGTTAACACAGTATGCTGCCACTCAAACGTTAAAAAACAGTCGAGCATCGACGTCTACCAAAAGTGAAGTGAGAGAGAAACAACAAGACGAAGGACAAAAGTAATGGGACAAGAAATGGAATCAGTTGCAGCTGCCAAAATGGGGTAAGTCACACACGACTGGGCTCACTCAGTATGGCAACAGCGATGGGACGACTTGAGAAATTTCCGCACGAATTGGAACCTGATTTTCGATAGCGAGAATGCTTGAGGAGAGGGATGAAGAAAAACACATTAAAAGAATTAATCTACAAGTGTGCAGTACTAGGGATAGGAAAATGGCCTACAAGAGGATGTTGGGTTTTTTCTCAAGGAGTCCATACACTTACCGCAAACGGACATATTGTTGCCCCGGAGCTTAGTAAATAGTACTAAAAAACGGGTCATGCGATCCATACAAAGATCAGTATCAGGCAAGTGCAGAAAAACTCACCAACATTCATTTCAGCCTCAGGTTAAAAACACCTTAGTTTGTATGTGACTGGTTTGTTGATTTATTCGACGTTCGAAAAATCGATGAAGATTTAGAAAGGATGCCCATCCGAGGAACCGGCACCAGAGAAACTGCAAACTTAATCAATCTCATCAATATATCGCTACTTCGGCAGCCTTACAAGTATTGACACACCAAGTCATTCACATTGACAACTTAACTACTGCTCTGAGTGAAGCATGAATTGCTCTGCGTACAGCACATTCGGTTGAAGGATACACTTACAATATCGCATTTTGCGAGTAGGTGATATGAAGACCTGTATTACTAGGAAATGTCACGCAAAAGTGATGTGAAGTAGTGACCATGAGGTCACTCCGGTACACAAGGGTGGGGGAAGAATCGCACAAAATTTGCGTGCTGTCGGCTTTGTGAACTGTGCCCCAAGCCTTCCTGGTGTAGTGCTCACAAGCGTCCCTGAAACATTCACATTCATCCTCCTAAATAACTCGATTAAAACCGGTCCTTCGTTAACACAGCTTACTTTGTAAATGAGTGTTCAATCTCGCTATGCCACCTGCGAAAGTCTATGGACCGTTTTACGCTGCCTACCATCACAAAGATGATGCTGCGGTTGACGTTCGGTAAAAGTACGGCAAACCTCAATTTTTAAATTTCGATGACTCCTGGATCTGCATATTCAAACTCTATAAAAGATTATTTGAACAATATCAACCACAATGGAGCCAACCGCCCTCTAAGTTCATTGCAACCACGACTATCGCACAATTCATTTCCACTGGGTGTTACAGTATCTTTCTACAGCAGTTTTGCTGGTGGAGTTAAAAACTCCCCGTCCCATTTTTAAGCACAAGACATCCAACGACACGATCAAGACGGTTACCTTTTCGAAACCCTACCAACCCGCAATGGGACCAAACAACCCAGGAGGTGAACGAAAAGGAATTACCGTATGGAAAACTGGATTCCACAAGAGAAACCCATTGGCAATCGATGCGCAGTTCACCCACAAGTAGAAACTCACATGTTTGTGGATCCAAACCTTGAAAGTGATGTGTGGATCATGTAGGATCGAGCAAGCCACTTGGTTCTAAAGGGAAGAAGGAAACGTGAGATGAGGGAAGTCGAATAACCAGGAACGTCTATCCTCTCATATTAAGTTAGGAAACGAAACCGACGAACTGTCACATATTTCTAGCATGCATGCATCTCATGAGAATCTGACATAGTCAAAATTGATGAAAAGCAGTGAAAGAATCAGGGCAAACAAAGCCAATATCCTATGTTGATTTCCATAACATTGATGCACAACACCACCGGCGATTATAAACGAACGTTTTCCCAGGGAGAAAACTGGATGGGTAATTTTCCTCGCAGTCTGACCAGATTATTTGTTGCCTGGAAAGATGAAGTTGCGCGGTCTGGTGAACCAACCTCTTTCTTTGTAGTCTTGTCTACTTTTCGGTAGCTTGAATCGTAGTAACTGAGTAGCACTTCACTTTAACACGTATTATGGCCGTAACGTCATTGTTTCATTATCTAAACGCAACTACAGTTGGATTAAGACAGTGGGGAATATTGATAAATCTTAACGTAATTACATTAAACGACTGCGGCTAAACTATGCAAGTTTCACTTTGATTAGCATCAAGCCACAGCAGTGCGGAAGGAATTACCTAAAGTGGAGCGCGAGAACTAATGTTAAAAGTATGTAAACACAGCATGGACAGAATGAATCGCGAACCATACTAACAGGTGTGGATAAGATTATATATCAACTGCCAGAGACCTGTAGAAGCTGAAAACACTGATCCTATTGGTGGCTAAGAAGAAGGGCCCATCGGAGCGGAATAACTTCATGAAAAAAACAACGGACTGTTCTGGAACTTGGACAGCACAGCTGCACAACAGGCAGCTATGGACTTTAGTTTTAATCGAATTATGTACAGCACATGGTCTCTAGTAGCATGAGGTATCTAGCAGTCTCTGGTGTAGTTTCTGGTGACGTTCACCAGGCCAGTTGCGATTCACCGCCAAACTCCAGACGGCTGTTGTTAAAACCAAGCAACACAACAACAAAGTATGCAACCAAAAAGAGGGAATTGTGCTACGTCATACTAGAATCATCTGCCGGAATTCAAAATCCTCACACCAATCCGCCCCTCCCCACCAAACGGAAAGTTTAGGTACCCTGTAGAAGTGGTCACTTTAGGACAAGATCACCAACATTGTTTTTTCTAGTAAAAGCGCTAGGCAAAATACCGCACTGATACCACGAATACAAAACCACGCTGCGACAACCTGTCACAGCCTGAAATACCAGTCTCTCCACATGATGCAACCATCGAACCAGTCTCATTATTCGACTCCCGCGTTATCCGAAGGGTAAGAGGAGATCCGCATTGATACTTCCCAGACAACATAGCTCGAGATCAAGAATTCTTTGTGGTGTGGGGATGACCGAAGCCAAACACCAAACATCCAGGTTTATTAATCTGCCGTATGCCCGGAACTTCAACTGTGAGACCCCGCCAGTGTGATGTGAGGACATCCAGAGGTTAGGGGCGTCAGACCTTCTGTGTGAAAACAAGGTGAACCAGCGTTTCCAATCAGGCAGTCCGATAATGTTGTTTAGGCACTTCACGACCAGAACTGCCCTCTGAAATATTTTTTCGTGAGTTGAGCGATAAGCCTAAGTCGTCGCCGTGCGAGACGTAGAGCAAAGTAAACTGAAGTAAGGAATTGGTTTGGTAGCATTAGGTTATGATTTTTTCGCCATTTGAATGCATACTAATGGCGATAAAAGAGTCCAGAAAGTCGGTCAGTTCAGTCATAGACCATAACTAACACGTGTCAATATTATTGATCGGATTTCCGCCGACTCTGAAGAGCTCGGTTGCGTCTGGCGTATTTTCAGCCTAATTTGTAAACTTTCCACTTTCTGTGTCCCGCCGATGTTTCTTCATTATGAAAACAATGAATGTTCATCCTGCGTTACGGTGTTTTGCGCAAATTTACACATTACTTTGAGTGCATGTCACGCTTATCGATAATGACGCTGCAATGAAAGTTGGAAACTTTGGGGCTGGCGCATAATGCTCAAAATCGATTTTTTTTAACGTGAAGAAGAGCAGGTAGTTCGATAAAATTAAACATCCCGGCATCACTACTGTGCTTTGGGGAAGGTGGTTGCAAGGTTTGTCTAGATCGTTAATTTCATGAAACAACACATACTCCGTCCTCATTGGTGTCACGTTCTGTAAACAAACATCGCAGTGCAACCAGCGCTGAGCTGTAAGTAGGTGGCTGATGAATCGCGGTTTGTCGGCATTCGACGCATCAACGGCAGCTGCGCAGCGACAGTCGAACAGATTACAAAAACATACGACGTACCAGACGGTCGGCTGACTGCCATGAAAAAACAAAACGAATGTTGATGATACAGGTAGATTGTAGCCCCACGTCTAAGTACAAGCTACTGACCATGATTTCCATTGTTTGAACGCGACATTGACTATTCTATAGCCTGAGTAGCCTGAAGGTGCCTCAGACCTCGTACTTCCTTTCGTAGCTGCGCAATAAAGCAGTTCCATTGCTGAACAGTCGACAGATTGTCAGCGCTAAGTAAAACATCTTGACTGTTTAGGTTAACTGGCCGTTCCAGGGTTTATCATGTTAAGATGATCCCCGTAATTACACTTTCGGCAGAAAGTTGTCAACTCAGTTGAAAACGCATACCACAAACTGCCATAGCAATCAAAGTATCCAATCCGGGCATATTTTTAGAAGTATCGCCCAACCGACTGTCAGAAGAGAGCACCAGGCACATCCAATCTACTAACACAGAGGTGATGTTCCACAGGCGCCAGTGCATCGCAACAGCTTCTGTGACGGTAGGATAAAGTACTTCAATTTAACCGAAGTGAATGCTTCAGATGTTCGATGCTCTTGTCCCACCTTGAGTATTGAATACCAGCGCAGCATGGTGACCCTCGTCAAGCCCCGTCACCTAGGTGACGCAGACGGTACTCACTGAAGACAACCAGCTATCACGAGATCACACTCATAGAATCAGGAAAGTAATGATCATTATTGGGACTTCAGAATAAAATGGGTCTCCGTGTTTTACCCCGCACTAGCCTTCAGTTGCGTTTCCCTCAATCGGGACTCCAATCGAGAAATGGTACCTACGTCTGAATTAACGGCTAATTCAAGTCGAAATACACTAATGCAACGGATTGGTGAACCAACCGTGCTTATGAGCGTTAGTCGACCAATATACCTAGGACAATGACGTGGGGCACTTCCATCGTGAGGATCTCCTATTGGAGTCATTTAGGAATGTGCTTCCCCTTCGATTTTCAAAGGATTGTTACCCCTATGGGAAACCGAAACTGGAAAAAAGCCGTGCCTACAAAAGTTTCGTCTCAATGGAGTCCCCCAGCGGAGTACTGTATAACAATTGTGCATGAAATTGAAAAGAAATAAACACTCGGGAACGCAGAAATCTGACAAGTAATGCCCTTATTGTTTTGGAGAACTGCTAAATTCCGGTACGTTTACCACTGTCCTCAAATCAGACACTTTCATTACCGGTCACTTGAAACCACCGTTCGGTAGAGAAGTTCAGATGTGTCAGCTGATCACCCAAAGTATTCAAACAGTCGAAATGAAAGTAAAAGAACCAGAATTACTAACACGAACCGCCTATCCTGAAGCGACCAATTTCACCCCGTTCGCTGTTGGACAGCGGCACTGCATATTAGGTCAACGTCTTCCATCGTTCATACTTGTTATTTGGTCGCGAGGCTCTGTGGTAATGTCATGAAAACTTCCCGCAGACAAGATGCTACACCGGCCGGTCATACGATGAAGAGGAAGCTTTGAAATAGCCTGGGAGTAATAAAAGGTTATTGTAACTGCCCGTTATTATGAAGGAACGGAACCAGAACCAGACCATCGCTAACCAGTGCGGGTTTTTGAACATCATATCAAGTATCAGAAGAGATGTGGTCATACCTGAGAAATACAGTCAAAAGATGCTTTTCGTCTTCACTACGGCTTATTTGATTCCATCTGGCTACTAACCGCCAATAAACCTGCATGACGCAGTGAACAGCTGATGAGCACTAAAAATGCACAAGTTGCTCCAAGATTCGAAATCGATGGGTATGTTGCCTAGTACACAAAAGCCGACGCCCTCAAAGGGTATTGTTCCGAGGAGTTTGCTCCCCAAACAATGGACAGTTGTAATAGAGAATGTTATGACGAATCCATGCTATTGGCATCAAAACATCCAATAAGAATAAAACAACTCACCTCAGTGATACACAGCACAATCAGCAAGCACAGGTGGCAGCTGTTGAGAGCTTCTGGGGCTGAAAAGGAGAAAGTACAATGACAACAGCAGTGAAAAATCCCCCGCCACAAACATATGACAAACTGATTCATTTTCAGTTATCGGCCCATTAGTATTCTAGCAGACGCCGTCATATTGGCGTGGGAAAATGGTGGAAAACTTGACAAGCCCGAGAACATTCTGGCAACCTGGGAACTTCACTTTTCAGCAATGCTCAACCACTTGACCTAACATATAACGCAGGCCTACTTGGCTGAATGGTCTACAGTCGCGAAACAGCTGAGGGACATAAGCCAACTACACAGTGGGAGAACAACGGGATTGTATGGTTTGACCGTGAAACTTTCCAAAATGGAGGGACAATACTGCAAAGACGAAGTTCTCCACCTTAGAAAAATTTGATAGGCTAAAGATTTCCCGAGGATGATTCCGAGGATGCAACGATGATTTCTCTGTGTAAAGTGAAGGAAATCGACAGGAGACGGACAGCTACCGTGGAATCAGCCTGCTATGAACAGCAGGTGAGAGAGTGGCTCTCATCCTACTAGATCGACTAATCGTAAGCAGTTCGGAGGAAAATGTTCCTGAGGGTTGTGGATTTCGAAGCAGCCGAAATATGTCGTCCCAAGACAAATTCCAGAGAAACGCCGTAAGCAGAACCAACCGCTTCATGGGCTCCGTGGAGTTCACCAGACTTCAATCTGGTCAAAAGAGAAGCACTATGGATTGCACCATGAAAACTTGGCTATTCGGAAAAATTTGTCAACCTCATCAAAGCAGTGGTGCGGAACTGTGTTCTTTACTCAGCCCTTTCAGTCTCTGTTAAACAACCATCTGCACAGAGACCTTCTGCCATTGCGAAAGTGGTATACCAATCGAATACCAGATGATTGATTGTCTGTGCAATCTGGGACGTTCCCTGGCTGAAATAGGGCTGCACCAGTTCAAAGTCCGTATGTTGAATATTCCGGAAGACTGCACCTTAGTTTCGGATTCTGAAAAGAGTTACAGTGATTGATTCGGCGGCGTCTTGCTTTGACTTCCTCAGACGTAAAAATTCGGATGCGTCCAGCGTACCTTGGCAGAGTAGTGGTAAAATGCCCGCCTCGCCTGTCGGATGTCTGAAGTTCGAAACCCGGTACGACCAGAGATGTGTACTGTTCATGAGCTCTAACAGGAGCGGAGCTCAAGTACAGGGCTCCTCCTCCTTACCAGAATGATTATGCCAGAAGAGGAAGACGATGGTTCAAACGAAAGTAATGTGAATTCTACGAATCATACAACCACCTGCAATTAAATGCATATATTTTTGTTGCTAGTTTGGGGGTATTAGGGGATTTTTAATGGGAGAAGGGTAATCCTGTGAGTGAAATCAATACCTCTTTCTAGGTAACATCTAGTCAATAGCCTTTTTGTGTCTCCTACATGAGAACTGACTAGGTTGCTATTCAAAAATGAGCATCGTTCATCAGACAACGGGTTCATTTAACAAACTTGCTTTTGACATCTTGCATCACGATGGAACAGTATTCCAGTAAATCAGCGAGTAAGTTGCGCGGTTCAAGTGTTGTGTTCAATGTGGATTCATCCAACGACGGATCTGGGATCATAGCCATATCCGACACAAGCGGCCCAGGGGGAGTTGGAAGAACTACAGGGTCGTTTGCGGCGATGTGATCTGAAGTTTTCGCGTTGCTGGACGACTGAGGAAATTGGTTAGAAGGAGTATGTGCAGTGGGATTTACAGGGTCATCGGTACTCCCGTCCAGCGACTGAGTTGTGTTGGTGTCAGAATCGTTTCCTACGTCCATTTTGCGCGACCGATCCCAAGTGGTCTTGCCATTAGTTGGGACAAGTGACCGAAGCTTATCATCTGATGCAAATAGACAGGAAAAGCAAAATAAAAGCACAAATGGGGGGACAGCAATCATGTTTGGACTCACTGAAGTACACATAGCGTTGTTCAGGTCACTTGTTTTTTTTGTGCTTAAATCCGCTTCTATTCGAAACGAAGAGATCCGCTAAAAGGTTCGGAACGCCATTGAAACTAGTTCAGATCAGATGAGAAAGTCGAATATTTTACGGCATGCAATCCCCTTCATTACCATCATTAAAAGACAGTGTTCTGGATAGTTTTGTGCAAATTCTTCAAAATATTTACCTTCAGCTACCAAGACAAACCTACGATTTCTATGTTCAGCCAATCCAGGGTAACAAAGAACCGCTTTATTGTATATACAATCTGATCAAAATACATCAGGAAGAGGAACAATGTCCCCTCGATAAGGGACTAAGGATCGCAACATTACTCAGCTAAAATATCCTTGCTTCCATGTACTCTTCACACAAAACCGGACAGAAGTAGTTGCTGTTTGCAATGATGTAGGAATAAATCGTGAATGTCTAATTATATCATGTATAACCACCAAATAAACGAAATCCCAAACAAAAACAACGTTCCATTGTACCTTCGAGGACCGTAAGCAACAAACCGATTCACGTGAGACTTCCACATGACACTTGTTATTATCAATCAACATTACCTCCCTCTATTCGTGACTCCGTAGAATTTAACATTTCGCACACTTTAGTTCATGCATCCTGTCACAGCCTGACAAGCCTGACCCTCAAATGCACATTATACCGGACGCACATGTTTCCCCGTTACTTACGGCTCTCATCAACTTGCGCTTCGCACTGATGCACAGAATCTGAAGTGAAACCCTGGATTTCTTTTGTCAGGAAATTTCTACAGGAAGCAAATTCCAGTCCCTGTTTCTTACAGAATCCCCGTGCATACACGATTCCTCTATTCACCAATAATAACGGTGGTTCGGATAGTATCCACAACCCAACTCCAGCGTATCAATACGTTGCTCGTATGAAGAGCACAACTCATCAGCGACTTGATTACGACAAAAAACGCTGTAATTATGACTCTAGAGTAGTAGTGGTTGTACCCGCGAGCACTATTCACAGGATCAAGAGAATTTACAGGCTGGATCACTGAACTGGTTCTTTTGGCGTTTCACAAGTTTGCAAGTGAAAGATGGATCGTGTTTTCGGTGAACAGGTGTCTCGAGCGTTGTATTCCGAGAATGGGAATGTTCCAAATGGAACAGGAGCGTAGAAACTAACGTAAAAAGGATGGTCTTATGGGCGCTTGGCATACTGTATATTTTAGGGAGCTTCCATTCGCAGAACTGCCAATTTGACCGTTCATAAGTAACGCAGTTTGCCGACGACAGAGTTGTACATGCTGAGCCAATAATCGGGTTTGAAATTATGCACTGCTCCTGAGCTAGACGCACGATACAAAGTAGAAATGATCCAAGGCTACTGAGGCTACTTAAGGTGACGGTTAATAGCCCGATAAACTGCTATCGGGGGAGAGATGGCCCAACTGGTTAGAGCGCGAATTAGCTGAACGCAAAGTTCGTGATTCGAACCTGACCTCTACATCTCGACTTCCCCTGTCTGGGTTTAGGAAACCTGGAGTATCCCGGCCCTCGGGCTTCCTTCGGGTAGCATTGCAGTTAGGCACGGAAAGGGTTACAACCTTCACTTGAGAAGCAGAAGGATAAACATGGTCGCTCAGCATGTTAAATTAAGCGGTCGAATCCCTGATGGTGATAACTGGACCATGAATTCGGTCAAGATTGATTGGAACAGGTAAATCGAGCAGGAGTGGTTAAGACTATTTCAAACAAGCCTTTCACACAAAGACGTTTCCCTTTGACCCACTAACAAAATCAAGTGAAGTGGATGCGGCACGGCCGGCTGAGTTCAATAACTGCATTGTTAGTCAGTACAGCTAAAGGGATTATTGACCCAGCCAATACCCATTCTCGCTTGCAACTCCTCTCAGAAGTATGGTTAGAAGACCGTCAGGAAGGTCAGATCCCGAAACAACAACGCCGACCAGACAACCTTAGTCAAGGTCAGGCAGTTCCCCTCAATGTACGGCGCGAGGCCGTTGTGCTTTTCGCATTCACTCGGTTGTTCGCAGTGAGGATATTGTGTTCCTTGTCGGCGAGTCTTTTTTAGGCACTGGAGCGGGAACAGCAGTCAGATATAACAGATTGGCGACGCCCGAACCCATGGAACCATGAGAATAACTGCTGAAGCGTTGAAGGAACTTCTGCTGCAACAACAAAAGTAGTTTCAAGCGGAGTAATTGCGTTTGGTGGAAACCTTGATGCAGCAACTCAAAATTCAACTACCGAATGCCGCTCCAGATACAAGTTCAGTCGACTCGACCGCCAACAGGATCACGGAGTTCCATTATGACGCTGATTCTTGTCTAAGCTTCGATATTTTCAAAGCTCAAAGATGATGCCTGAAGAGTGCGTATATTGCTCAGAAACCTTGATACAACGGAACATACATGATATTCCAACTTCAACCTGTCAAAGGACACGCGAGATTTCAGATTTGACAAAACCATGCAACAACTCTAAAAAATTTTCGTGAGCGTTCACCTTTGCTTAATATTAGCTAGGAATGTATGAAATTAGCGAAAAGTAAATCCGATGACTATATCACNCAACGGAACATACATGATATTCCAACTTCAACCTGTCAAAGGACACGCGAGATTTCAGATTTGACAAAACCATGCAACAACTCTAAAAGATTTTCGTGAGCGTTCACCTTTGCTGAATATTAGCTATCAATGTATGAAATTAGCGAAAAGGAAATCCGATGACTATATCACTTATGTCGGCAGAACCAGTCTTGAATATGAACAATTCAAGTTATCTAGCATAACACGGGACCAGTTCAAGTATATTATTTTCATATGTAACCTTCAGTAGCATTTAGAGTGATATCAGAGCAAGGCTATTGGACAAGATTGCACAGTCTCTCAAGGTAACGCTACAATCCATTATTCACGAGTGCCACCGCTCCCTGAATCTCAAACACGACACAACCAAGGAACACCGCCAGAAATGCTTCAGGAGGCAATCTTGAATTGCTTGGTGAATTCGATTATGAGATGGAGATAGTAGGACACCGTGATAATGGTATTGTCTATCTTGCTGCTTATGAGCCTAATCTCCTGGGTATAGACTGGATCAATCGTTTGTATCTTTCAACATTGCCGATCGAAAACTTACGCTCACCAACACCAACAGAAGGGAAGTCATCATTCCGGTCTGGAAACTGTATGCCTGTGAGGGATTATCGCCCCGGGCACCGAAAATGCATGGCCAAAAGGAAGAGGTGTCAGTAAGGTTAGATGCCTGACGAGTATCCTAGGATATCCGAAACCCACTGAGACTCTAAAACTCCATTAAACACCGACCAGTCTTGGAGCAAGGTAAGACAGTGCTTTCCAAAATACAGCACGAGGCCGCACTCACTCGCTTGTTCACAATAAAGCTGTTGTGCTTTTCTTTTCTGTAAGTCTTTTTCGGCACAGGGCACTTGGACAACAGTTGGATAATCGTTCAGCTGTAACACCCATTAAGTGCCTAAGTGACATGCCACTCGAAGAAAGCACGAGAGCTGGGATACTGTCAGGTTGCCCAAGCCTAGATAGGAAAAGTCGACATACAGGGGTCGGGTTCAAGCCACGGACCTTCCGCGCTCTAACCACCGAACCATCTCGTCAGTTGTCGCATTGTTCTCCTAGATATCACAGTGCTCCATTGATTTCTCTGTAATCCTTCGCCAGTCGATCACGTGAATTTGCATTGGAATCACGACGCTGAGCTATTCTATCACTTGTTCCTTCCGAGCACCTGTCTAATTCGAGCGAAACTGCCTGAGTCCTATAAGCTGTTATAGAATGGCCGCACCGTGACAGCATAAGTCTGTAATGAGTCGGCGAGGAAATTCAGACAACAGGAGACTGGAAACATCAACACACTCACCTGTGAGAGAACCCGCGACGGACAAGCTATCAAAACCGTTTGGTGAACAGTAATTGGCATTCGAATAGGACAGGATAGTCGAGAAGTGGGCACCGTTCTTCGTTATTGCATACATGCACATCAACAAGGAATCACAGGGTCTGAGAAAGTAGAAAGGGAAGCGAATTCTTAAAGTGCGGAAAACGGAACAAACGGTGAAAAACGGACTAGGCACGGAAAAACTGGTTAATCGTATCTTTCTGTCTATGCAATAAAGTTGCATAGTCAGGTCATTCAAGTATGGTGAATTTGAAGCACTCGTCTTTCGGTCACGAGCTCACTCGTTGGCTTCCCAAAACATCTGGAGTTTTTTTCCCAATAAACTGCTTCAAATGAAGAAATTGTCGTAAGTCGTAAAAATGAAGAGAGAGCAGTTGGTTGTTTAAGGCCCTGCCTAGATTGGTCTTGAGTGTTCGGTGGTTAAACGGGCGGACTTCTGATTCATATGACCCCCCGAGAATAGTGGCCTGGGATCCACTTTCAGAACTATCTGTCACACACGCCGACTGACTCCCGAACAGGCTAGGTAACGTCACATGCGGAGGTGCATACTGGGCTGAACGGTTTTCATCCCACATTAATTTTGTGGAATAAGATAGGAGGGTGAGCAGACAGAGCAATTCTAATGCTACCAGTATGCCAAAATCGTGCCGCAAATTCGTTGAGTCACGTGAGGAGAGCTAAACAGTCGAGCCCCATAGCAGACGGTGATCCACAACCCTTATTCGGTGCACACAATATACGAGCCTGGCTAGCTAGTATTGCCCAACAATGAATTCAGTCTGGACAACGGTGGTAACAGAAAACCAGCTCTAACGCCCTTGTGCACTTAAAACACTGGAACATCTATAGTGTTAAAGAGGGCTAGTCGCAGATCGTGAAATACGATATGAAACTCAGTCAAACATAACTTACAAACCAACACCATACGATACTGAATACGACGGCAATATAGATAAAGATAAAGATAGATAAAGACTGAGTCAAAACAGCAGATCCCACTGGGCTCTTATAGGTTTAAAAGGTGATACTTCCCCAGTGGTAGTCCAACGCACAGATATAATGGGAACAGTGAGCTGATCAAATGTGTACTCACCGCAGGCTGACATTGGACGCCATATTTCCGGCAAACATTGTTCCAAACTGAAGAAAAATGGTCATACAGAGAACAAAAGAAAAAGTAGATCAGTAACTTGTGATATTGAATACAATCAGTTTATTCATATAAATACGTGTGTTGCCACCATTTCGACACGAGCCAGGTTCAACTATGAAACTGCCCAAATTCATTTAAAAGAACGGTAGCCTCTGATGCATTCGTTCTGACAAATGGATTTTTAACAACTAAAACGCTCAGCAGTAAGACTGAAACGCAGAAATCAGCCACATAACTCGTATTCGAGTGGAGGGAAATTAATATAATCGAAGTCATCGAGGATGACCATTTGAGCATTGCAACAGTATGGTGCTGACCATCTGAAAGTCCAAGTGACATCGATTCAGTATTTAAGATAAGTTTACCTTAAAGAGCCAGTCAAATTGCGGCGAGGATTCGAATGCTCATAGACAGTATGGAGGGTCTCGAACAATTCTTTGCATGAACAAGAGGTGAACAGTTCAACTGGTGACCGAATAGCTCCAACAGACTACCCTAAAATAATGACCCGAGAACTTAGGAGTCGACTAAATATGGAAATATTGACATCACACCGAAGGTACATCACAACCCCCCCCCCTCAACTGCGAACTGATGATACCCCGCGGATGAATGAGAAATGTCCGAAGGATAATGATCAAGCTCGGAGAACATGTACACAGCCACCTGATCATTTCAGAATCTATTGAAAGAACGCATGTAAGTTAGAGGAGATGTAACCCCATTCAAGGATTAGTGGCAGGGTTTACAGTGATTGGGTTACTGGTACATCGCGTTGCTTTTTTGTTGTCAAAACAACAAGCCAAAAACGTGTGGCCCACGAACAGAAGTAAAATCAGAAAAGCGCGCTACTGTGATAAGGAGAATAGAAAAGGTCGAACTTACGAAGGACGACACCGAGGATAAAAATCCCACTGAAGGGTCATGTTGTTGTCGAAAACGACTGAAAATGGAAAATACGCTCCATCTAGCTGAATCAGCGATTCGGACGCTTGCTATCAGACAAAAATTATAAGGGAGCACCAGAGAGATAGACTGACAACAATAAAGGGCTAGATGCATCCGATCAATCAGACCGAAAACTATGCCCGCTTGTCTCGAAGATTAAACTCAATCTATTGATTCATAGGACTTCATACTTCATTACCAGCAACGTTACGGTCTTTTGTCCCATACAATGTTGACCAAGATGTAGTGTGGCATTCCTCATCCGAATTTCCAGCCAGACCTGAGCAATCACTCGAGGACATCGATAGTCTTGTATGGGGGGAAATCACACCACCTATCTGTGAGGTGGTGTGCAGCGCACCGTGGTACTGTATGCTACGTTCTCGACAGTCCAACTGATATCGTGTCACCGCCACAGACGTCGCTAATTCCTGGGAAAGAGATTAAGGTTAACTTCGTGTGACCCTTCTTGACATTCTCTCCTGACATTTTGCTGGTCCACCGGCATTTTCAATTAGGCGATGGGTTCTCTATAGTCGTCGATTGCATCTAACCGAATAATGAGATTCAGGAATACAGCAGTCTGACGCCATGCGTTCAGCTGTAGCACCCTTCCGGTGCCTAGCTGCCATGCCACCCGAAGGAAGCACGAGGGCTGGGATACTGCCAGGTTGCCCAGGCCTAGACAAGGGAAGTCGAGTGGCGGGGGTCGGATCTCAAATTAGCAAACGCGACCCGAGCCTTGCAGATTCGTGCATTTTCCCCATTTGTCACACTACAGTTGGAACTAATACAATTTCCAAGATACTCAAAACTCTCCACAACTACCAGTACGTCTCCCTGGATTGTTAGTGTCGTGTTCAGTGACCGCATGTTCAGGAGCATGACCTAACACTTTGTGGACCAGAGGACGTGATAAATTCGGTCAGTTCATCTAGAAACACTTGCGCCTTCTCCTCCTCTTCGAGGATGAGAACGATGTCGTCTACATATTCCAGATCGATAAGGTTTTCGTCAAAGGATATTTGAAGTTCTCAAAATTGCCGGTATAAAGATTGCTTTAAATTTTGCAGACGGAATGCCGTGAGATGTGACACGACTCAGCACGTATCTGCTTGCGACCAAATAAACAAACACCGACATTTTGGACAACCTAATATGCATATGTTCTCTCAGGTGTCACCAGGTTTCCGTTCCGGATGACCTCCCACCCGCATTGTGCAAAGATAGGGATGAAATCCTGAGCCATCGCTTGTCTGATCTGTATCCTTGCACTTGGGAAAAGGAGTCTGTCCCAGACAACTGGAAAGACTCGGTGATAGTGGCCGTTTTCAACAAAAGGGGTTCGTAGTGATAACCACACGCGGATCAGCTTGACCCCGGTCATAACGAGACTGTTGGCGTCACTCGTGCTTCATTGTCTTAAGATGGCTCAAGAAACACTGACACGAGAGCAACAAGCGGGGTTTTAACCTGGTAGATGTTGCGCTGATCAAATCTTCGCACCATTAGATTCTAGAACAATACCAAAAGTATAGGCGACCCACAATTAAAGTATTCCTGGATCCCAAGGCGCATTCGACTCGGTGTTTTTCTTGACACGCTTGCCCACCAAGAAATGCCCCGGAAGTTGGCGAACATAACAACCTCTTTGTATTCCCAGACTTCCGGACGCGTGAGGGTCTACAGCGAGCTCTTCAAAAGCTACCGTAAAAGGAGCGGTGTTCGTCAGGGATGCCTACTGTCTTCAAGTTCAACTTCGTGATCTATTAGACGATGAGACGAACGCTGGAAGGCCTCAGAAACACCGGCGTTCAAATAGCCTGTGATGAAAAGCTTGTCGACCTGGAGTATGCAGACGATATCGTTCTCATATTTTAAGAATAAGAAGAGAAGACACGGTTTTCATGAAGGAAACTACTCACAAGGTTGCTGAAAACTCTTCGACAGCCCTTCTTGGGGCTCATCAGATAGGCGCAGTCCACGAGTTTCCGTCAACTTTATGTTCTACTTGAACCCAAATTGGACTGTTTTCGAGAAGTTAACTCAGTTGCAAATCAATTTGGCTTTCACGAGACTCAACTGAATTTCTCGTTTATGATATTCTGCGATGTCTCGAATATCGTGCCAACTGAATCATGAGGCGGCCTGTGTGCAGCATATTCAGTTGTAGAATGTCATGAACGAGAGATTCAGTTGAGTCTATCGTGAAAACCAAATCGATTTGCGAATTAGTGTATTTCTAGAAAACACGGTCTTTAGATGAACTGATCAAAGTCGTCCCGTCCTTTAGTATGCATCATACACCCACAAAGTATAAGGTTATACTCCTGGACATGCAGTCATCAAACGCGCCACTCAAAGTTAAGGGAGAAACACTCGAAGTTGTGGAGCGTTCTACGTATCTTGGAAGTTGTATTAGTTCTGGTCGTAGTGTGACAGATGAGGTGAATGCACGAATCTGCAAGGCTCGGGTCACGTTTGCTAATTTGAGACACCTATGGCATCAGAGTGATTTATCCCTGAATCTCAAGGGACGTGTGTACGTACAGTACGGGCTGTTTTGTTGTATGGCTGAGACTTGGCTTATTCGAGCAGTGGAACTGAGACGTCTTCAGGTGTTTGACAGTCGTCATCTCAGAACCATAGCTCGTGTGGGTTGGTGTCAGTGAATCCGTAACAAGTCGTTTAGAAAGCGAGTTTTCCGGTGTGCAACCGGTACTTCCATTGAAGAATGTGTCCAGCACCAAAAGCTGCGTTGTTTTGGACATGCGTGGCGTATGCCGAGCAATCGTTGGTCGAAGAGAGCGCGTTTCCATACCCAACTCAGAGTGGCGAAAGCAAAGAGGTGGTCAACTCTTGACTTGGCAGATGCGTATAAAGGAGATTACTAAACGTTTGGGTGCTGGCAGGATGGGGACCGCGAGATCCCAACTGCGCCCGATTGGAGACGTTGCAAGATATGGCTGCCACCCGATGTCAGTGGCGTTCTTGCTTCCAGTTTCTATCCAGATTTCCTGAGTGGATGTCTGGATGTGTACGTAGCTGGGTATGATTATAATAAGCTAGCACTAAGTCCCTTCTCCATCCACTGTTATTCTTTTGATCACAATAGGGCTTTCAAATAAATCATGGTTTTCCGGCAGCGAAGCATCGGTGTTGAACACTGACGTTATGCTGCCGATGGTGATGATGATAGCCATGGTGTAAGGCATGCTTCCCGAACGCCGACATAACTACCACTACACATAATTTTGTTTGAGAGAAGCCTTAATGAGACTGAGGACAGACGTGTGGTTTTCAGCCAATGTTATGGCTCGAGTTACGAACGGCTTTGATAAAAACTGTAAGTACCATCTATCTAGTTAGAGAGTACGTGTCAATTCTCTTCAACGGTTGGCGATACTTTTAACATGGAAGTATGCCGCGGCGGCTATCAGCGAGGAATATGAAAGTAGGTACATTGCACCGATCGCAAGAAGGTACCAGATGCTCACGCGTTATTCACTCCAAGATAGAAATACACTTTCATCTAGGTTACTCATATTCCACCATCCCCAGTTGGAAAGAGCCCTGCCGATATGTTTAAATTTACGCTGAAAGCAGAAAAATAGGCACCGCTTATTCATGGAGAAAAGGCTACCAGTATCCACCTCGTAAGCTCGCCTGCACTCTACCTACTGTTAAGTGAACAGTAGTGAAAATGAAAAAAAGATGGGAAGAGAACGATCAAAAGGAACCTGGAGAGAATCGCAGCCGCATTATCGCTAGAAGGTCAATAAAACATAAAGGGACGGGCAACATGTTTTACTGAAATTTCTGTCTTACAATTGGTGAATCAAACTACTGAAAGCAGCCCTCCTCAGAACATACCCCGACACTTGATCGAAGCATCGAGAACAATGAACGGTAGGAGCCAGTGGAAGAAACTCAAAATTTCACTTACACGTTGTACTCGGAGAGGGCAAGAGATATGGTAGAAGAGACACCCTGAAAACAAAAGAAATATTATGGCTCAGATTAATCCCGCACTATCACCAGGCAGGAAACCATAGGTGAGCAAAATTTTAGCTGGAGTGACCTGGTACCTGACATAAGATAAATTAGCCTTCAACCATGAATAGTAATGGTAATAACACTACGAATGCAAGTGCAAGATGTCATTGAATACAGAATGTTAGACACAAACGAAACCGAAAATTTGCTTTGTGTAAGTACAGTAGTCTTTACAACAAATTATGACTGCCTCGTTTTTTTTCTCAAGATTTGCGTCCTCTAACGTTTTCTGACAGCCGTGGTGTGAAAAGGACTTGTACATTGATGGCTTTTCAGACAACTAAGTGGTAAAAAATCAGAGTCTGGGGAGTTTTTCTTCAACACACTGAACTTATTCCAGCACGGTCATCTTGACCAGCTGTGATGTAACTAATTAGTAGTCGTGGCATGGCGAAAACGAAACCAACGTTCCCAATTGACGAATCAAAAAACAACGTTTGGCTTGTCACAATCTAGGTAATATCATTGGTTAATGTTTGCACGAACCAGTTTAGATCTCTTAAAATTTGTTGACCTCAAAATTAATTGGTGACGTCGGCCTTGATCATTCACATAAGTTGTTTCAGTAGCGGCGGCGGCAGCAGCAGCAGAAGTAGAACGAATGTTCTCGAAAATCTTTCTCGAACTACGAGAAAATATGTGGTTATAGTTTGACCCATTCTCTCTTCGATGAAGACTTTCAGTAACCAGCAGGGGTACCCGATCTTCATGAAAAAGGGGGAAATTTACAGTACGACATTCCAGTATGGGAATTTACACAACTCCATGTGTTACCCGGTCCCGACAAGTGCGATTAGAACTGTTTCATTGGATCGAAAAAGGGCATAGGTGTGAAGGTGAGGAGTGTGCTGACTCAGACAGTTGTTGCTGGGTAACGATAGTAAGCAGAAAGGAAAGGAAAGCGCGAAGTAAATCATATCGCAAGCCATGTAAATGTGGATCAAATCTACTTCTTCCATAAGTCTGCCGCTGATAGGAGCCAGAGTAATTGTGCGAAAGAATCCGACTCAAAGCAGATCGAGTTCAAAAGCCATGCCCTCGAGGAATCCAAATATTGGTCGCGAAACCATAGCTTCGCTCAGTTTATTCAGTGCAGACCTTTTTCATGAGGAAACGTTCCGACATTTTTTTCGGGGATTTCTTAACAAGACTCCTAAGCTGACTCGAAACAGATTCCGAAGTTTTTCGCTGAAAGTCTAAAAATTGTCCGATGGTAATCATACACGAACGGAAGCCAAAGAGCTGCAAATCTCTCAGGACAGTGTAACTCTACATCCAGCCGTCCAGACATGGGGATTTCTGCCGGATCATCTCAAGAATTGTACTGTTGTAATTTCAACGAACGTCAGGACGAGTACCACACAGCTGTTCAAAGGTACGCATGAGAAGATTGTCTGCTTAAATCCCCAGTATTTCGTTTCCAGCCACGAAAAGTCGTCCAAAATCCGTTGAAAACCAGTCATCGGATCCAGAAAATGATTGAAAGCAGCCGTTGTACCGCCACTACAGTTCAAGTTAGGATATGCGAAAGAAAATAGCAAAGCTGTCAGTTGAGATTTCGTCCTGTAAGTGGAACTAATCTATGCTGAAAAACCAAGAAGGCCTGTACAGCCGTTTCATCCTTATTGGGAATCAGCAGCAGTGCGCATCTCGCGAAACTCCAAAGAGTCCCGAACCCGCGACCTCACGGCTAGAAGTTTGAACACTCAACAGTTCGGCCACGA
>NW_008751719.1:1566374-1580053 GCF_000715545.1 Opisthorchis viverrini | reverse complement strand
TATATATATATATTGAATCGGTGGAAGGTACTTCAAAGGTGGCATGCACGCTCACACTGTGCCGTTCCCAACAAGACCATGAGGATTTCCAGGCAGTCAGACGAAGCGATTGATCCGAGCCGCTATAAGGTTCAAGTGCTTACCTTTCCCATTGCGTCAAACTCAACTGTCAGTTTTATACGTGACCACACGGACTCTTATCACCACTCGACATCTGTCAAAGCTTTAAATCACGTGCGTCATACCAAGGGTTATGAGACGTGGCAATAAAGCAACTAAAAATATCACAAACACCCATCTCCGTTACGAAAGTTAATTGTGCTCACAACGAAACTGCTTTGGATACTCTCCTTGTATTGTTGTGTAGACAATTTGAGCAAAATGCTATGCAAGTCTGTAACCAGGAAAAAAGACACGTTTGCAAAAGTCACTGTATACTAGATAGCCGTGGTTCACCTTTCCAAATTATTTGAACGGGTACGCACATAACTTTACATATCTGACTTTGGATGAAGCTCCCCTAGAAGTGCTTTCTCTCAGTGCAAACTTCTATGGTGTTGACGCTAAAGATAGCCGAGTGGAAATTTACCCAAACAAAGGTTTGATAGCCGTTTCACATAATGCGGCAGACAGATTCAAATCTGACCCTATCAATACAAGTTTTCAGTACAGATCAACAGAGTCGACACCAAAATACTTATCAGCAGCTCGGAAATCTTCATTACAAGACCGTGAAAAAAGCAGGTGTGTTACACCCGAATAAAACCGGCTGTAAAGCAAACCAGAATCAATCATGTTTAGTACCTAACGGAAAGGACAATAGAGCACTAGTACAGAGACGGCTAACAAACTGTCGTAAACGACAACCCAAAAAGTTCAGGATTACGGGGACACGTATTACGCGTCTCTAAGATCTTCCTAAAGTAAACAGTCTGGTGCACTTCTTCGCTCAACTGTGGATACGTACAATGCGGCATACTGCCATATTGCCAAGAGGCTGTATAGAGCTCTAGACCTAATCCAAGCTTTGGTTGCTAAACTGAGCGTGTCTGCTCTCGTCCCAACGACTGTAGCATCGATACCTTCTGAGACAACATGACACCCTAAGCGCCCCGTTAGAACGGACTAAAAGCTCAGATGTCGTTCCGGTTGTCCGAGACCTGAATGTGCAAGTGGGCAGGCCTAGCGAATCTGAGAGTCAACTGGGTCGTCGAAGTGGATTGGACTTGATACGTACGGAAAGTGGCGAATGAGTGATTCGGCTATGCGCTGATTGCTATGCAACACTAGCTTCGGAAATGACTAAAGTTTTCTGGTCACATGCTGTTCTCCAACAGCGTACGACCCTCGGTCACATCACCATCAGTTACCGACAGTGCATATCAATACCTCTCCATCGCTCGTTTTGGAACATTCGCGTGGATTCTGACCATGCAGTCGTCAAGAGTCTCCTCACTCTTCGCCTTCCACATTTGTGTAAGGGTTTGACAACTCACTTAGAAACTGATGGTCTGGCAGATTCCAAAATTAAACGAGAGCACCATAACTATCCTCTAGGCTCTTCAAACCAGTCCACCGTCGAATGTTAGCCCTTACTGGAAGGATATCGCTACATCACTGCAGAATACCGGAATTCCCGCATAAGGCATGGCGCTACTAGATCCATTCAAGCACTGGATTTTACACTTAAAGAGTGGCTCTTCTCCAATCTCGGAGCGATGTTCCCGCCAGCCGTTAACATAATTTAGTCCAAAGAACTATCAGATGCCACGTCAAACTTGGTGTGCGCGCCTATCGTGAAGCCTGGTGGACACGGAAGGCTGACGAAGTCGAGGAGGCGAGGAATTCGGCGAATGCTCGAAGATTATTACGATTCATCTGTTCGACCAGTCCTTGCAAGCCACCTATGAACGCAACGATCAAGGATCAAACTGGTGAGACCATGTTGTTCTCACAAGGAAGTCTTAACCAGTGGGCCGAGAATGTGAATAATTTCTGGGGCTATGATGCTACTCAGTCGAACTGTCCAACTACACTACAATTCTGGAATTCTTTACGGCCTCGGAGGTTTATAACTGCATATGTTCTCCTAAGCGCCACTGGGTTCCTGGTCCAGATGATCTCCTACCCGCACTCCTCAAGTACGGGTGTGAAGTCTTCAGTTAGCGCTTGTCTGGTCCATTAGCCTACATCGGTCACAGATCCCATTTTCGAAAACAGGGCCTCTCTAACATGCTTGCTCAGCAAGGAACGTCCCAAAGTTTGTGGCTACTCTTTTCAGAATTTCGAGCACGTGGGCGAATACGGGAAACTGTCCAAAAGCTCCCGTGTCCGACAAGGATGTTTACTCCCTCCATTCGGTTTTGAGATCGTCAAGATAACGAGAGATGAACGGTAGAAAGACTTCAAAGCCCTGGTGTTCGAACAGCTGCTGACGAAAAACCCTAATGGTCTGGAATTTACAGACGATATCGCTCTCGTCTTCGAGATGGACCAAGTGGTTACAGCGAATTTACTGACCGGAAAGTCCGTGATTCTAACCCGACCTCAGCCTCTCGACTTCCCACGTATTGGCTTGGGAGACCTGGAAGTATCCCAGCCCTCGTGCCTCCCTCGTGTGGCATGGCACCCAGGCACCAAAAGGGTGCTACAGCTGAACGATTATTATTATTATTATGATTATTATTATTAATTCTCGTCTTCGAAGGTCAAAAGGCGAAAGGATTCCTTGGATGAACTGAGCAAATTCATCGCATGCGTTTTGCACCCATAAACTGTAACGTCATGCTTCTGGATGTGCAGTCAGTGAACACACTACTCACAATTCAAGGACAGAGGTTGGTTGCACTTCAGCACTGTGCGTGTCTTGGGAGATGTGTCGGTTCCGATGTTATTGTAGATGAGGACAATGCACGAATCTTTTAGTTCCAGGTCGTGCTTGCTAACTTCAGACGCCTATAGCGGCAAAGCGGCACATACCTGAATCTCAACGAACGTATCGACCTACAGGAAGGGATTTTCAGACAATCGGAAGAAGTTCGGAACCGACTGTGAAGTCATTGTTTAAAAAGGGCTTGGTAAACAATCGGGTTTTTTAACTAGGCATCGTATCACTTTTGACACAAAAGCTTCATCACGCCAAGTGAGCAGGTCACCAAGTTGGACAGGTTTTAAGGTAGACAGAGAACCAATCAGTAAGACCTCTTCAGATTAGCACACTAGACCAGTGCTAAATGTCAATTAAAGGGTCTTGTCGGTTAGCGTGGTTGCCTAAATCTTGTGGTTGATGGGTTGGGGGAGTTTCATTTTTTATCGGGTTTGATTCTTTAATCTTCCGCTTAAAGGTGCTTCAATGGATTATTTACGTTAGAAGCCAGTGGTAGATTTCGTTGGTCTGTGTGGGCTTCTGAGTGCTACGACTATCTAGTTGGGGGGAGTGACGATGGGTGAGACTAAGTGCAATTTAGATCTAACCTACTTGTGTTGATCACTATTGATAACCGCACACTAACACGTGTCAGCTAGGTTTATCCGAAACCATCCTCCTCACGCTTGCCAATTCTACGCCTTCTATTCTATAAACACTGGGAGGCCTGGAGATTTCCACCGCCTTGGTGATCAATCTCTGATGTAAGGAGGAAACAGGATTCCTTGTAAAATGTTCAGATCGAATAGTTATTTAGAACTTGCAGCATTTGCCTCGCAAGCATGTTGTACACAGTATACCCTTATAGCAACGCTTGCCTCTCGAAGGTGACCTGGCTAATGAAATACTGGTTCAAAGACCTAATAAAACCTATGAAGGAAGTTTCACTGTGGTCAAGTTGACTGTTGTGTTAAACGCTCACAATCCCATCGAACAAGCTTCCTTGTCGGACCAGCTTTGTGTGTTTGTCACTTTGCCTGCACCTTTGGAGACATATCGACCGAACAACGAAGCAATCCTTCATGTTTCATATACATTTCCAATACACTACCCAGAGAAACTCCCCACATGAATACGCAAGCAAAAAAATCGCGCTAATCGAGGTAACTGAATACGCTCCAATGAAACTCAAAAAGGAAAGTATGACTTACGTTCAAAAGAAGTTCGTCATCCGTCAGGCAAAACTGCTGTACGCGTGGATCGCCTACCTGGAAAGGTACAAACATAAACAAGCATCCATAAGTTCCAAACAAAGCGGGACCAGATATGGATCAGCCTAGACCGAATGTGTCCATTAAAGATACTGTAGCGTAGTTGTCAACAAAGCATCTTTGGTTAAGAATGGGGCGAACCTCTGCGGTGAAGTGGAACTGCATGAAACACGATAAAAGACGTGTAGCTGAAGAAAACCCAATCATTTAGTACCAGTGACCCTACTAGCTGACAATTACAGCACACTTCCAGTTGCAAACAAACGAAAGGATATGCAACTGCATCTCAGTCGGTGAGGCCCACAGTAAATCAAAGTGATAAATCACGAAGTGGAACTGACCGAACCAGTGAAACCCTTAGTCTGTCATGATTGCAACTACTTAGGAACTGCCCAGTAACATTATGAGCTCTATTTATCCACTACTACGCATATCTAACGGTCAGATTTGACCATAAGTCCTACTAGTAGGGACCATAGTTCACAAGCCCCCATGATAGCTGAAAGGATAGGTAAGAACATCCAATACGCCATCAATCAACTGAGACCATGTGAGAAAATTCACGAAATTCCCAAACGAGTAGAGGTTTGTATTCTAAAAGCCTTTGTCGCAAAAAATTTGCAAGCCGCTTGGTCGTAAACGAGTGACTTCAAAGTGCAAGTGGGTATACAAGGGTAGATGTCTTACTGGAACAACTTGTTACACGATTACACCAATACTGATAGCACCAAAAAATCCCTATTCATTTAGAACAACAATACTGTTTCGAAATTATCATCACAAGCTTTCTACAGCCGGTGCAGAGGCTGGTTTCGACAGGAACGTTGAAACCAAGACAAAGTTGGTGAGACTTTCGAAGGGTGACCACACGTTAAACGACTTAGCTTGAAGAACAGCCCTTTATAGCAGGGTATTATAGATTGCTAAATACAATTAGATAAAGGATAACTACAAGATCACAGGATGTGTTTGCAAGCTATGAACATCATGTGTTCTGACTGAACGCTCATTTCTACCCTCTTGTAAAATCCAGCTGAGAACAGAGCATGGTTGGTGATTTCATTTAAGTTTTACGCAGCTAGGGTATGAGATAAAAAGGAGCGCAATTAAAACCGCAGTGACTTGACACCAGGCCAAACTGATGGTGAAAGGTGAATACTGCTTCATCAGCTTACCTCTGTATTTTCCAGCTGAGTCAACAAGCCCAATAGTTTGCAGGCAGTCATACCATGATGGTATCGCAGCTGTGCATTGACCAAAGTGAGCCGCAGCACATCAAAAATGTGCGGGTTCAACAAACCAGAGGCGAACGGATTGGCGTGGAAATTGGAACTGGCCTAGAATAAGAGTGAGGCAAATAGAGTAAACAAATCCGCCGCGAGGGATGACCTGAATGACATAGTTGGAACCGAGATAAAAAGACGACGTGCATTATTTCAATCGTCCCAACTTCCAGTCCTGGTACTTTCAATATAGCGTGTCCCTTCAACAGGGGGTATTCATGGAAGGAGGCCAAAGTGGACCTTTCATCTCCCCTGGGGCCTTGTGAAAATATATTCAGGTATTCAGTATATATGAAAAACCTAGTTCATGTGGATGCGTCTCGAAAACAGCCGCCGGAGAGGGTGAATTTCAGGGGTACGCCCACTGGAAATCAAGAAAATGGGGCATCCCTTGTCCAAAGGCTCCTTGTTGTACCAGTCGCCAAAGAGCTCAGCTGGCTCTCGGCATAACCGTCAGGTGCATACGAAGGTACAGTGACCCTATCTATACTATCTTCACAAGCAACGACGATTACAGTGGGTAGACAGTCGAGTAATTGAGGTGGCAGCTTGTATGGAATGTGCTCATGAAATGTGCTAGCACGTCAGACACGAACAAGGCCTGAAAAGCACAACAAAAGACCTGAAAAAGGATTATAGCAAAATAATTATAGTTTTGTAGCTATTAAACTTGTGACATGTGGATGCGTCTCGAAAACAGCCGCCGGAGAGGGTGAATTTCAGGGGTACGCCCACTGGAAATCAAGAAAATGGGGCATCCCTTGTCCAAAGGCTCCTTGTTGTACCAGTCGCCAAAGAGCTCAGCTGGCTCTCGGCATAACCGTCAGGTGCATACCATACGAAGGTGACCCTATCTATACTATCTTCACAAGCAACGACGATTACAGTGGGTAGACAGTCGAGTAATTGAGGTGGCAGCTTGTATGGAATGTGCTCATGAAATGTGCTAGCACGTCAGACACGAACAAGGCCTGAAAAGCACAACAAAAGACCTGAAAAAGGATTATAGCAAAATAATTATAGTTTTGTAGCTATTAAACTTGTGAATGCGCAAAAAATGACTTACGGTTACAAATGTGCGCATCGAATTGAGCATCAGCGTCCGTAGTCGTTCAGGACGATCCTCACGGAAGGTGTCATAACACAACAGGGTGTACCGCTGTAGAAAAATGGGGAATAAAAACCTGAAAGGTGATGAACTTCGGTAGGTAGTTGGATACGGAAAAAATTCTCGCCCACCATACAGAAGGGTCAGTGCATCCCGTCTTATTCTTTTGTGTCTAAGTCTCCTTGTTTTCAAACGAAAGCCCCACCCTTGGTCGAGTGAACAGTCATCGCGTCATGATTCGCCGCATGAGAGCAACATAGATGAGTTAAACGGGTCAAGTTCACTTATGCGAAAATGTCATGTGGTGTAGTGAAATTTACACGTCACACGGCAGCTGACTCCTATTCCTTTTCCACTAAGTGATACTACGACAAATCCCGCAGAGTGAAATGCTGGTGAAACCCAAGTAAGAATTTCTATAGTGAACTGTTGCTACAGATAGGCTCCCGTAAAATTCAGCAATTCATGAGAAAAAATCCCTAAGGAAAGCTGCCCATAGACTGGTACTCAATAAGCTGGAAGTGTGAATTCGTTTACCAATGCTGATAATCCATTATATGAAGAGAACAATCACATCCGCTTTTAAGCAGAAAAACAGTCCGTTGTCCCAAAGTCACTTCTTTGGGCTGAAAACGTACCTTAGAAATTTCCCGGTGATATTACTGTAGCAACGTTGCCAATCAGTTTTTGAACCCTCTTTCGAAAGTTCACAACTAACAAGCAGTAGCCCCGAAACAAAGCCTCTTTGGCTTTTCGAAAGAAGCCGCATCGGAAGCCAAACAAAACAGTTATATATCAAGTACTAACTACATGGGCTTTTACTTACAACAGGCACAGACAAACTGCGGACAACGGTGTGCGTCAGTCGACGCGTGTCCAAATCCCAGAAGTGTTGAGAAGAATGGCATGCGCCAACTGACGCAAACATAATCGTATCACACTGACGAAAGCTGTTAGGTCGGCAGCTGAACCATACTAATTTGCGGCGACCGCCTGGAGCCCCAGTGCTTTACTTTTTCAAGCGTCCAGAGTGAGAAAGCTTCAGCACAAACTTGATTCAAAACCAGATTATCGCATAGTGCATTGTGAACACTACTGAACAGAAACAGTAGAATTGGATTATCAAACTAGCTGTGTCACCTACGAAGGTAATATAAAATACCTACAAAGTATCCACTCAGACAATTCTGCTGGAGATCTCGCAGAAGACCAGTTACTTGACAGATACGCATTCAATAACCATCGGCGATTTGGGCTTGATGCTTAGTCTCCCCAACTGACTAATCCTTCATATTTAGAAGCATCAACTTTTAAAGACAACTTGGTAGGTCCAGTACCTTTTATCTATTGCGCTGCCCAGCAACAAGAAACTCACACTGTAAAACTGATCAAATCAACTATTCTGTAACGCAAACTACAAACAACTGCTTCGAGCTCCACGATACTGCCAATAACGATTCATTGTTTAGAGATGTGTAAAAATTCTTTGAAGCACAAGATAATGAAAGAACTGGTATGACTGATTTTTCATTTGAACCGCTCTATGTNCTGGGATTATGTCTGGGATAGGAAAGATGTATCTCCGACAAATTCTCTAAACACTGGATTTGCTGGCTATTCAAGAGTGTGACAAAAACTACTATATTCGGAGCATGTCGTAGATAAGCATTTTACTTTCATCCTGAATATGAATTCTTTCCAACGTTTGAAAAAGAATGTCTAAAAATGTAATTGAAAGCATACTTTGAATATAAGAAAGGAACCTGAGTCAGCCGGTAACCCTGTGCAACTTGGACACGTGAAATTCATCGGTTGGGAGCAGAAGCTATTCTCGTCTGGATCGATTGGCGTTTTCGATCCAGAGAATGATCTACGGAAATAAAGCCTTAGTCCTCCCTCTGAGATCAGAAGATAAAGGTCTGTGTAGGAAAACTATAACCTCTTGAACGGTTTGCGATGGATTTTGAAAGCAGATTGAGAAAGCATCCTTAAATTATTGGAAGTATGGCTAATAAGATCATTTTAGAAAACCTACTATGAATCCGTTCTACGTCCTTGCCTTTTAATCTTGGACGTGGTTTTCCACGATCGACTAAGGTCGGCTTAAGATCCTTCTTGTCTCTCAAGATCCTCTGGGAGCGATCGCTTTCCTTTTCTCCAAAGAATATTTTGGAACGAAATTCCACACCTTAATCCAAAGTCTTCCTCCCATAGATCCCAAGGGGCGACGTGCTCCCCTCCTAGGAATTCAGGCCATCAAACATAAACTGCGAAGTGTAATAAATGGACGAAGTTAACAATGGTGGGTGATTCAGAATGGGTATTTCGGTAGTCAACCAACCTAAAACCAACAAAACCTGAGACGCAGAAGAACCTAAACCGAACCCAACGAAAATAAACAGTCGGGCAATATGCGTATCAAGATTTGCTGACCTGCATGAAATCCTTCACTTGATCCGAGCTCAATAGGAATTCACTAGCATTTTCTGACCAATCTGGTGGAACTTTACAACGATATATTCCGGCGACGAGTGCGTCCATAGTCTGGACTGCATTTGCCACACGAATGCGGTGTTTATCATGTTCAGCTGTGTGCAGGCATTGAAGGAACAATCGATTGAGGATAGGCTAGAGAGTAGCAAGTGATGCAGACAAAACAATACAGTTAATAGATGCCCCAGTTGACGTGCCATATACGGATCCAAATTGATGAGGTCAAACGAAAAATTCTTACCTTTAAAAGATCATATACGGATCCAAATTGATGTAGTCAAACGAAAAATTCTTACCTTTAAAAGAGTGAGGTCTTCTGGGTTGATCTTTTCGAAGTGCGAATTTAAGTACTTCAAGTTAGCCTAACAGTTAAATGCATGACAGTGAGATGCTCTGTACTTTCAACAGGAAAAAATCATCCCAAAACTCGGCTCTTCCCTGTGTTATGTCCTGGCCCTTGGGAAGAACGTAGGTATTCAGAAAACAACATACTTGGAAAAGTTTGTCATATACTTGCAATACTTTTTCCTTGAGAAACCCCTTCTGATTCCTCTTCCGATCAGTGGTTCCGGACATTCCAGTCTACAGTGATGATCTTTGAAAGGTTGGACGATACTGGGATAAAATATAACGGAAGAAATCACATAGTATGTTTGGTTTAACCGCCGACCGAAAATCTGTGAAAGAAACCGCAAAAGTTAATTCATCGGCGCTGGCTCGTCCCGTTCGGTACACAGCCACCCAAAAAGAACATGAAGGCCCATGACTGGACAAGAATAATGAAGCGGTCGAGTGTGGCTGTAAACCACAAAATGATTTAGGAAACTCCCACTTGGCTAACTTCAGAGGTATTATGAGACGCTTAAGAAACTGCATGCAAAATGTCATCCCGCCCACAACAACAAAAATCCAGCGTGAAATATCACTCCCCAAAGCAACGTGTTGGAGGTTGCGGGATTTTGTAGAACGCACACTCACATGACTCTGAAATGCACAAATGCCGTCTTGTCCTGACTCAGTTATTCAGGTGAGTTCAAACCAGAGGGGAGAAGCACTGGACAGGAGACACAAAGACACCGAATCTGCAACGACGAGACCGGAATTGTTGTGATGTTGTGGTTTGAGTACTTCGGCAACCCAATGAGATATACCAGGGGTATCCGTGCGACACCCATAGCGCCTCTCATACTAGGTTGGTGAATTGTTAGAGGTCTGACCAACAGTCTCCTGGTCTCCCAGGTTAGGGGTTGAAACAAATGGTGCGTGTTCTATAAAAGTGATAGTTTACTTGCATTTGTAGCCCAACACCGCTGCATTGTGGTTAGGCTTTTGAGCCGAGGGCTTTGGTCGAAGACCCCAGTTGTCCCCTGTCCACGTGTGGGCGCCCTGGTAGTATCCCCACCCACAGCCAACAATACCGATGTCATATAGGCCGTCGCGTTGTGCCATCAGTCGGTTCGCCTTACTTGTTGCGTACAGCAGGGCGGATAAGCGAATACACGCTATTGCTGACACCTCCCTTCTTACACTTTCATGTCTTCCCTCTTCCAACCTCCCCTACCCAACTTGGTTACTTTCTCCGCGGGTCTCAGCACCAGGACTGACCGTTTCACCCGCCTTGCATCACACTCAGCCGCAGTTTCTGTACGTCCGACTTCAGTGGCAGTCCTAAGCACTTCAAGTCTCTTTTCAAACCCCGAAAGCCCGTTTACTTAGCCGCCTTTACTGTTCGCACATTGGAGCAAGCAAGGCAACACGTGGCTCTCGCTCGTACTCTGGATTCCCTATGCATTGATGTAGGCTGTCTTTCTGAAACAAGGAAGCAGTGTACAAATACTGTGACTGAATTGACTGCCCCTCGCTGTCGTGCGCAATACGTGCACACCGCGCTTAGCCATCGAGAAGCTGGCGGTCTCAGACATCGAACGAAATTATCTGAACCAGCTCGCCGAACGCCTCCCGGACGATCCGATGTCGAATTTAAACTGCCAGTTGGAAAGGATATCCAAAGGGATCCTTAAAGCCGAAACTTCTGTTTGCAGTACAATCCAGCCAACCTCATCCAAACATGGGGTCTCTAATTGGACAATGTCTTTGCCGGAGGCTCAGCGTCAGATTCTTCCTGGCCGCAACCACAACTCCACCCGACGAATCATCCGAGAAGCTTGGTGAACCCGAAAGGCCAAATAAATAGGAATTTAAAAAATGCTGGAAATGTAACCAAGCTGTTCCACCTGATTCGTCCAAGTGGTCCCCATAAGTCTATTGTCAGTGAAATAATAAGGGGCTAAAAGTGCTCCCTAGTATACAGCGAAGCAGAACTTTTGGACAGTTGAACCCAGTACTTCGAACAGTAATTTAGCTGGCCACCTACTACCTCCAATCCAGAATCATGGCCTTCAACAGAAAGGTGGATCGTGAATATGGAGCCGTCTTCAGTTACAGAAGTGTCGGAGTGTATTCCACTACTCAAGAGTCATCGTGATGCCATGAGTACGTTCCACCTGCTATTTTCAAGGATGGCGGTTGGCTTCTCAGTCAGTGCCTGTCTAGCCTGTCTAGCTCCAAACAAATTGGGTGAATCGATAGTAGTGCCCATTTTCAAAAAGGGTACTCGCAGTGAATGTAGTAAGCACAGATGTGTTAGTTTGGTAGTCGTTGTGACAAGGCTTCTGGCGTGACCGATCCTTCGTCGTCACACAGTGGCACGCAAAAAAATCGTCGTCCAGCTGTAACACCCTTTCGGTGTCAAGTTGCCATGCCACACGGAGGCACGAGGGCTGGGATACTGCCAGGCTTCCCAAGCCTAGACAGGGGAAGTCGAGAGGCGGTCAGACTCGAACCCCGGACTTTCCGGTCAGTAAATTCGCGCTCTTACCACTTGGGCCATCTCGCACGCAAAACTTTTACTCGTATGAATCAAGCAAGGTTTTGACTGGATAGAGGCTGCGGCGACCGCATCTTCACATTCCGTGGACCCGACCGTATTCCTTACGCGTCAGAGTGGTTTGAAATTCAATTATAAAACGAACTCCTGTGAGCATTTACTTCAGCCAGGGTCAATGTTGTATATTTGGTCTGTTTCCTCAATGCGTTTCATCGTCCGGCTGATGCTATTACCCCAACCTGGTGAACACTTTCTCGTTAGTTCGTCCCATACAAATTGGACATGCACTAAAAATACCTCATTTTCGACTGTATAGTTATACGTAGTCGCTGAATGGCACTTTAGTTATCACTGATTTGTGTCAACAACACTCGTCACATGCACGTAGAGACTGTGTAAGTCACCAGGGATTATATTTAAAAAAACGTTCCACCTTAGGCAAAAACGGAGTGCGAGTGGAACGAACACCTAAGAACGCTGTCGCAGTGCATATGAACCAAATTAAGGTTCTATTTGTCGTCGAAATCCTACGGAGCTTTTCATGAACTCCTCGTAGGTCACAAAAATGAAAAATCAAAATGTTGTAGTAAGTGATATTCAGACCCTTAGTATTTTCCGTTCTCTATCCTCGTCAAACACAAGAGTTTGGAAGCAATCGCTTGCAAACTCAGCTGCGCTGGTCATTGCTGTCTCCCAGGATGGGTACCTTGAGACGGGACACAGCAATGGTTAGCCACATTATCATACATGGCCCACTCTTCTCCTCAATGATGCTCATGCCTCCAAGCCGTTACCTTCAATGCACAGGTTCATTCCCTATTTCAAGAATGGAAGGTCTTCTGACACCCCTACTTACGCATCAATTATATCAGCTGCCGCTCTAATGCGTAGTCGTCTACTCGACTTCCCCAAATCATCGTTGAACGAAACTGTGGTAGCTAGAACCACTGAACGGTAAGTACGCAGATATTACAGCTGATAATAATGCAATGCATTACATTCAGGCACCATGAAGCCTGGGTTCGCCGGGGTAGCCTTTTTTTGAAAGTGGGCAACTTGGGACAACTTGGGTAGGTGAACACAAATAGGCACTGTTTGAGGAAATCGCTACTGTCTTTAAACATAGTCACTTCTGCAAGTGTCATTCACCGTCGATGTGCTGGGTCTCGGGGTTCTCATCCACACAAGTTGGCAGTGGCCAACCGGGCTCATTTCATTGGTCATTCATTCCACACCTCGTTGCCAGACCGTTAACAGTTCATGTATCGCACAGTACAGGGCTGGGTGAAAAGTGCTTCGCGAGGCAGATCCTCTGGCTCGTCCTAACCAACTTAACCTGCGAAGCGTGAGTAGATCACCCATCCATTCCTAAAACCATTTCGTGTTTGCCAAACCGGTGTTCCCACCCGACACTGTCAATATTTCAGAGACATCGATGGTCAGAAACAGATCGCTTTCGTACGTTCTCCGCCTGTAGAGACCGCGTTTCTGATCCTTAAATCAGTATGCATCACACCACACTGTATACTCTGCCCCTGACAGGCGAAATGACATTGCAACATCGCGCGGTACGTTCGAAATCGGTTTCGTTTTTCCCTCGTGCAAATTCGTGAAAATTTTTTTCGTTGTTCAATCTATTCACAGAGCACACACGAGTAATTGTTGAATTTTATTACTCTAACAAAACATTTGAGTGATAACCCTTCATATTTTGCGCACACCTATTTTACATCTAGTCCGAAACATGACGTCAATCCATACCGATCGCCCT
>NW_008751719.1:1557725-1566302 GCF_000715545.1 Opisthorchis viverrini | reverse complement strand
GCCCTCCAAATGGATGTAGACGCTGCCAAGCAGTGGTCGTTGGACTGGCACCTTCCTCTGAATGATGAAAAGTGCGTCCATGTGTCGTTTGGAGGGGATTCAGCGAATGCCTTTGTTATGCATGGTGAAAAGGGACCAGAAAACATCATGAGGATAGATGCCAAAAAAGATTTAGGCATCTGGGTCTCCTCAAACTTGTCCTTCGCACTACACAATGAGAAATCGGCCCAAAAGGCATTCGCCGTTTTACGGATGATCCGACGTACCTTCTCCCGTATTACTCGCATGGACTTCCAAATACTCTATGGGGCCCACGTCAGACCGCTCCTGGAGTACGCCAACCAAGTTGTCTACTGAGGGCGTACGAAAGACGTTACCCTCATTGAGCGTGTCCAGCGGGCCGCCACGAGAATGGTTGCCGGCCTCAAGTCCGTGGACTACGAAACGCGTCTCGCGACGCTTGATCTCTTTCCCCTGGAATACCGTCGCCTCCGAGGGGACCTGATTCTTATTTATGCCCTGTTTGAACAAAGCTTGGCAAACAGGTTATTTACCGTTGACCCAGCAAACACACGGCGGGGACATAGTAGGAAAAATTTCAAGCTCAGAGCACACATTCATTAGGCAAAATTTTTCTCATTTAGGGTAGTAGGTGCGTTGAATGACGTTCCTCCAACGGTTGTCCACGCTTCTTCTAGAATCCAACTTAAAGCACTATTAGACATTTATTTATGCGAATCCTCGCGCTGGCAAGCATACTGCCCCGCGCTGAGAACATAAAGAGCAGTGCTACACCCTTTTTCACTTGTGCCTTTCAGGTGAACGAAAGCCACTGACCGACAAGAACAAAACCAATCCGGGAAACTTGGGCAAAAGCATCGATCCTGTGTATCAATCCGTGAATCCGTGATTCACTGGCAGGGGTGTCGGATGTTGGCGAAGCGGCGCTGGTCTCGATTCGGAAAATAAGCTCATCCTCACCCAGTCTGCCGGAATCTATACAACTGTTCAGGTAAACAGAGTATCTACCAAGTCGAGTGGTTTATTCTACAAGCATTAGGTTTGGATTTCATCCCATCCTTTTATGCAACAGCATTTCACACTTCGCAGGAACGATGCGCATGCGAGAAACTGCGTCAGAATTACTTAAGCTATTTCAAATGACTTGTACATTTGAAGAATCTGAACCAAGGATGTAATATCTTCCTCATGCTTGGTGTCTGAGTGAAGTCCCCGGTAACATTTACATCAATAAACTTTCGGAGGCGAGCGAGAATTTTCTAGCATATTTGGACGTGGTGAACTCGGTCGAAAGCTTATTGTCCATTTAAAATCACTCACAGGAGCACAGCGAAGGGACGGTCACTTCAGTCACAGTATTTGTACACTGCTTCCTTGTTTCAGAAAGACAGCCTATATCAATGCATAGGGAACCCAGAGTACGAGCGAGAGCCACGTGTTGCCTTGGTTGCTCCAATGTGCGAACAGTAAAGGCGGCTAAAAAAACGGGCTTTCGGGGTTTGAAAAGAGACTTGAAGTGCTTAGGACTGCCACTGAAGTCGGACGTACAGAAACTGCGGCTGAGTGTGATGCAAGGCGGGTGAAACGGTCAGTACTGGTGCTGAGACCCGCGGAGAAAGTAACCAAGTTGGGTAGGGGAGGTTGGAAGAGGGAAGACATGAAAGTGTAAGAAGGGGGGTGTCAGCAATAGCGTGTATTCGCTTATCCGCCCTGCTGTACGCAACAAGTAAGGCGAACCGACTGATGGCACAACGCGACGGCCTATATGACATCGGTATTGTTGGCTGTGGGTGGGGATACTACCAGGGCGCCCACACGTGGACAGGGGACAACTGGGGTCCTCGACCAAAGCCCTCGGCTCAAAAGCCTAACCACAATGCAGCGGTGTTGGGCTACAAATGCAAGTAAACTATCACTTTTATAGAACACGCACCATTTGTTTCAACCCCTAACCTGGGAGACCAGGAGACTTTTGGTCAGACCTCTAACAATTCACCAACCTAGTATGAGAGGCGCTATGGGTGTCGCACGGATACCCCTGGTATATCTCATTGGGTTGCCGAAGTACTCAAATCACAACATCACGACAATTTCAGTCTCCTCTCGAATGATCAATCTTTCATCTGTAATACCCTTCAGGGGCATAGGTTCAATGCCACTAGACACAAGCACGAGGATGAAGAAACTGTCAAGAGGCCCAAACCTAGACTCTGGCGGTCAAGATTAAGAGGCCGAATTTGAACCACGGACCTTGCGTTAAGGGAATTTTTATCCTTACTCCTGAATCATCTGCTATCTCATTACATTTTGTTTGGTTTCTTGGGCTTCCTGGTAGGGTTTGTCTGCCTAGTTTTCTATGTGAGACCTTGTTCAGACGCCTATTTTCTGGACGGAATATTCCCTTTGTGGGCACCCCCAAGGAGCGGAGAGTGGCGCACCTATAGCCCAGCATGTAGGTTTTTGTTCGTGCAGTTCATTTGGCCTGTTGATCTGTTACCGCTTTCCCTTCGTGATCGTATGACCCCTCAGATCTTTTGCGATCCGCGTGCCCAGCTCAATGTACATGGGTTGTCCTGGTGCAGTGTTATCGGCTTTGGCTATCGAGGTCTTGAGTGGGGACTGGATTTACAATCCTACAAGCCACTTTTGATGGAGTGAAACTGGAGCCTCTAAGCTCCGAAATCCAACGTGCATTCACTTGACTAATCTCGCGCAATTGTCTTAACTGCAGCATTGGTTTCAGGTGCAAGCTCAAACGCTAGCTTCGTCCTGGTTAACTAGCCATCGATGATCAGGCTTTCGCAGTACCCGACGTCGAGGTCAACGCTTTCGGGTAATCTGGCAGTGGACTTCGCTGCCTGTACATGCACAGCTGAGCGAACCCAGGCTACAGTCTGTGACTTGGGTGCGTGGGTCACCACCGCGCCTTTATCACTCGCTAATGAAATAAGTGATAACAATCCTACATGTGTTGTACGCCCTAGGACAGATATGTCCTTGCGATGCATGCCTCATTCCGATCATCACTGTCGCTGGTACTCGACGGGTCTGCGACGGTTGAACATGAGCTGCATTTGAGAGCCACAATTGGTTAAATCGGCATACTTTTAAATGCACAAGAAGCCGCAACTACCATGGGGTCAGTTATAGGTTTGGGATCACCTATTGCCCCCCAAACACAAACTTGTTTCGGAACTCCCACCTAAGACCGCCAACCAGGGTAGCTGAAATCTTCACTTAAGTGAACTCAGTTGAATGCGCCGGAACGGTGGTATTTTTGTGCGTGGACTTTTCCGACAAAAAAGTCTCCCCTGATTAAGCGTTTCAGTGGTCATTTGGCGGCAGCTGTCCGTTTCGCTGAACGAAGTTTCCAAGCGGGCAAAAACCGACAAAACGTATGCAAACAGTGCATCAGGAGTGAAGAGCCGATCAGTATTCGCACAATGGAATTGGGGTCTTGAAACCTGCGACATTTACCAAGTTAGCGCATCATAGTGAAAAAATACGCCACTCACTATTCACGGATCGACGCTTTTGTCCAAGGTTCCCCGGTCAGTCGGCGGCTGTTACTCACCAAAAGTTCCAAGTCAAAAAAGCGTGTAGCACTGCTCTTTATGTACTCAGCGCCGGGCGGTATGCGCACTAGAGCGAGTACTCGCATAAATAATTATCTAATAATGCTTTGAACTAGGTTCTAGGTGAAGCGTGGACAACGGCTGAAGGAAAGTTATTTCACGCAGCTACTATCTGCAACGTTAAAAAATTGCCGAATGAAATTATGCGCTCTGTGCTTGAAAATCCCCCCACCGTATTCTCGCCGCGTATTTGCCGGGTCACCAGTGGAAAACTTGTTGGCCAAGCCTTGTTCACACTGGGCATAAGTGAGAATTTGGTGACTATTCTCCGTGGAAAAGAGGTCAAGCACCATGAGACTCTTTTCGTGGGCCACTGATCTGAGGCCGGCAACCATTTTCTTAGCGGCTGACTGGACACGTCCAGTGAGGGTGACGTCTCTCGTGCATCCTAGGGAAACAGCTTGTTTGGCGTCTGGAGTGCGCTCCATAGAGTATTCGAAAGCAACGTGAGTGATACGGGGGAGGATGCGTGGAATCATTCGTAAAATGGCGAATGCCTTTTGGGACGATTTCTCATTGAGCAGTTAGAAGGATAAGTTTGAAGAGAGTCAGATACACAAAGCTTTTTGGTGTCTATCTTCATGAATTTTTGGTCCTATCTCACTATGTATGATAAAGGCATTCGTTGAGTCACCTCAAAATGATATATGGATGCACATTTCGTCTTTCAGAGAAAGGTGCCAGACCACCGATTTGTAGCATCTACTTCCGTTTGGAGGGCACTGGCATTGGAACTCCAGGATTTCAAGTCGTCCGCAAAAAGTAGGCATGGAATTGCGAAAACATCCGGAAGGTCGTTGATGTAGATCAGAAACAGTAGTTTCCCAAAACGGCTCCTTGGGGAACCCGAATGGAGACCGGCGCTGGGGAGTAGTAGGTAGAACCTATCTCCACTCGGAGTGATCTGTCTGATACGAACATTCTGATCTTATGTAGGATTATCCCTTGAATCCCGTAAGGCTCGAGTTTGTAGAGCAGTGGGACGTGTGGGACCCGATCAAGTGCTCTTGAGAAGTCGAAATGTATGGCATCCAATATGAGTCCCTCGTCCTTTGCGTGGGTTAAGCTGTCCGTAAACACGTTTGTCACTTAAGAACAGTTTGGGAGAAATCCGCGTTGGGCTAGAGATATCAAGTTGTTGGAAGTAAGTTGATCTAAGATAACTTAGTTGAAAATGCATTCTGTCACCTAGCATGATGCCCCGGTGTGGCTTATAGTACCGGAGCCCCCCACCAGTTTTGTAGATTAGTGTGAAATCGCTTCCCTCCAAATTATTTCTGCCCAATCTATGGGGTTTTCCTAGTTGTGATTTTTACGTGCAGTTAGCCAACTCCATTTACACCTCTCAGTCACAAGTTGCTCACAGTATTTTGTATAAGTAAACGAAATTTCAAGATCATTGACCTTCCACGATTCGCATTTTGTTACCTGTTCACGCGAGATAAAACACGAAATCGCACTTTAGTATATCTTGGCGTTCTCCGGGGTCCGTTAGGAATATCTAGCGCAAGTTTCACCCTGAAAGATCTATCATTGACATTTGTTTGCCTTACTCTCCTCAAATTTAACTAATGAGATTATTTTGTCCATCGAGCCTAGACACAACACATTTCTCTATGGTGTTCAAATTCCACCATGTGCAACATTGTTAAACAACAGCATGAACTGTGCAGTGGACATTTGAGAGCCATCTCTGTGGACTATCCCCTTTCCCAGATAAGCATAACTAGCCTGCAGATAATACTGCGTCACGAGATAGCTGCAGCAAATTACCAACATAATGGTATCATTCCTGTTTGGAATATAACCTGCACAGGTTGCGTTGGCTTGACCACGTGCTGCGTATGCCAATCGACCGACTTTCTCGAAGGGCTCTTTTCGCCCAACCATGTGAAGGGTGGAAGAGAGCCAGAGGCGGGCCAATTGTTTTTCCACGATTGACCCGGCTGATACACGGCTTGGCCATTGTAGGAAGATTTTCAATCCCAGAGCGAACACTCATATCAGGCAACACTTTTTCTCATTTCTGGTAGTTGGTGCGTGGAGCAAACTTCCCCCAAGTTTGTTCACGCCGCAGCTGGCACCCAGTTCAAAGCAACTTTAAATGCCATGTAATGCGAGCCCTCGCGCTGAGAAATTAAAGAGCAGTACTACGCCTTCTTCCGCTTGCACTTCAGATGAACGGAATCCGCTGAGTGACGAAAACTAAACCGACGAAGGAAGCCCCGGTGAAAGCCTTGAACCCCTATGTATCCGTGGCTACCTGTATGCGACCATTGAACCCATTTCAAGGTCATTTGCTCGTTGGTAAATAGCGCCAAATCGTACACGATATACCCCAAATTCTTCCGCTGATCAGCTAACCTATGATACTGCCATTACTGGAACGTCCTATTACGCTGGGAATCTTCTTTATTAATGGATTGTTTATCGTATGTTGAGTTTTTCTCCAAACATTACGTCAGCTTTTCGGTGTTGCCCTTATTGCATTGGGGACGTTTGGAATTATCGATAGCGCAAACGAATCGGAGTTAACTGGATCAGCATTATATACATCTGGGCTCTACATGCTCATATTTTTCGGGTTGATTATTTTATTCCTAGCTGTTGGTGGTAACGTGGCTGCAGAAAAGGAAAATCGATGTCTTCTAGTTACAGTGGGTGCAGCAACTTTTTGTCCATTAATCCAAATAGTACTGTGTAGTAATATGCATAACAATATTCTTTCTATTTATATCCGGAACAATGGTTCTCGCTTTCAAAGACTCGGTAAGAATGAGCTCTTGAATTGTCATTTTTACCGAGAACCAGCTTGGACAGGGTGCAAAACAACTAATGGTTAGCAGCTTGAGAAACCAATACGGAAGATATAAAATAATCACTGACGCCTGGAACGCAACTCAAAGTCGTCTGCGGTGCTGCGGTGTTGAAGATCTTGGCTGGCAAGTTTACAATGATTCGTGGTGGGATGTTTTTGTCAACACGGATATATACGAAAGAAATACCAAATTATCAAGTACACCGGTGTTGCTTTAATCTCTTTAGGATCCAGTCCGTTTTATAAATTCGTACCTGCGTCATGTTGTGTAACTGTCATCGATGGGATTACCGGCTGGTCCACCAACAGGTACTTAGATCTCCATCGGTGTATGACATGGCAATACGGTCCACCAAGTTTCCCATCCGGACCTCACAATGATGCTATTTACTATGCGGTAAGTTGTCCGTTTATTGACGACCTCTGCAGGGATGTTTCAACAGACTTCGTGATTATGTGAATCAATACGGAAAAGCAATGGGTGCGTTAGCGCTGATAGCAACTATCCTTCTGGTAAGTCTCATTAAACTGATGACTAATAGAATCTGATGGTCCTTGACTAAGAGTTTTGTTCCAAATAAACATGAAAATTTGTTTCAAATGGTCACCTAATAGGAACACTCAGATTTCTCCATTTGGGTGGATGTATGAGAATGATTATTTGCACTTACGGTTGCTTCCTCGATGAGTAACCGACTTGACTAACAGTGTCTGAAACTAATAAGCTGTAACATTTCCAGCATAAAACCAATAACGGGGACTCTACCATACATCTCAACCGCACGTTATTGTCAAAGGGTATATTCTGTCGGTTCCGTAGGTAGACATATCATATTTGCGATTAAAACACGATGGAAAGATAGTCAAACTAAATCAAAAGTAGTATATAGGCTACTGCTATGCAACGACCAAGTCAGCGCTTTGGAACCGACAGGCTATACCCAAAAGGATTTCTTGGTGCATGTTTGGAGCGCGTTCATGAATCCCAATAGCACCCCACATCTTGGTAGGCTTGTTTCCAAAAATTGCTACCAACCTCTATCAAGCACCAAACGGCTGCTCACCGGTTTAGTGAGTGTTGTTGAACAAAAGCCCAGAAAAACTTTGGGTCTTAAATCACACATAGGAGTGGGAAATGCTTGGCTTTTAGAAGATTTATGGCAGGGTACAAAAAGTTCTAATGGCTTCCAGTGAATTGTGATGACTAGCCTGCCTCGAATTTGCTGTAAGAGTGACAGCAACATTTTGTTTCAGAATTTAAGGGGATTATGAAGTGATCAGAATTCTTCTCCTCCTTTTGTAGGTTATTGCGCTGGTCTTGGCCGTCATGCTACTTCGTGGATCGAGGTGGCCAAAAAGAATCAGACACACAAAGGGAGATCAAACATATGTAAATGTTACCTACTAAACATTCTGGTTACCGCTTGTGGTAGGACTTGTGAGTCCTACAAAATAAACAGTTTGTTAGGATTTCTCACAACTTCGATGCCCCTGAATGCATTCGGCATAAACACACTACCCGCTGGCGTACAGAAACTGTTTCAGTCGAATGAAAAGTAGCGGACTCTATGTACTGCACCATTGCAAATAAAAGCCCTACACTCAGCTAACGTCTTTGTGTTGATCTTATCCATATGGAGGGATCCAGAAGAAAATGAGGATTTTTCACGTATCTTCCAACTTTAAAATACGCACGTAGTTAGTAGCCGTGCGCACTATAATAACAGTTGCGTTAACGATATTTAAATCCATTCGCGACCCAGACACCACTACATTCTGCTGCAGCTCATATGGATGTTTGCCACTGCAGACTAAGTTGCCTGTTAGCCGTAGCATTGGCAAATACGCACGTAGTAGCCGTGCGCACTATAATAACAGTTGCGTTAACGATATTTAAATCCATTCGCGACCCAGACACCACTACATTCTGCCTGCTGTCATATGGATGTTTGCCACTGCAGACTAAGTTGCCTGTTAGCCGTAGCATTGGCACACGATGTGTCACACAAGCCTTCCGGTCATGTTTAATGCTCTAAGGGCTATATATATATATATATATATATATATATATATATATATATATATAAAAAAGCTGAAGTAAGA
>NW_008751719.1:1543501-1553320 GCF_000715545.1 Opisthorchis viverrini | reverse complement strand
CAATAAGCTGAAGTAAGTGAAGTGTTAATTTTAGATCACCTCCACTTCTTTATCAGATGGACTGAAGAAACTATACCTCCGGTGGAAAAACATGTCCTACTCACTCCACACACACGATCTCAGCAACCCTGAAATTTAAACTAATTCCCAACGTGATGTAAGATACACCCTGTGGTTGATGGAGCGTAGGAAGCCCCACATCCTACCAATTGACTCATTAAGACACCAAACAAGTGGAACTAGTGAAAAGATTGACCTCTAAAGGTGGAGCGACCGTTACAAACAGATTAGCATCGGTCCGAGCTAGGTGCATCGCGCCCTAAGAACACTTTGGAAGACCACCAGACCGGTTTCTGGAAACAGTATCGCTGCTAAAGAATTTACAGGAAGTTGAAAATGTGATCAATGCATCATCTTGTAGGACGAAAACCGGATTGGCTTTCACGGATCGGTTTCTCCCAGTGTTCGGTGTGCCTTTGAAAGACAAGAAAAGAGAGCACCTTCGATGCCACACATAACAAGTTGATGCCATGGTATTTTTCCCACAGCGACCACATACCCTTTTCGAAGATAGGAATAACTGTCTATAGGCACTACTCTACAGGTACTTCTCCTCACTACCTATCGCACCCATTAGTTTTATTACACATTCCATGAGGGGTTTCCCGCCATCTTTCTAATGGGCTGGATACAGGCCGTCCTATACCAAAAGCATTCGCCACCTCCAATGACTTTGGTGTCCGCGAACGATCTGACTTTCCTTTGGTTCTCCACTATTTGGCTTTTGAGGAATTTGCGTCCGCCGTCTTACTCACTGCCTGTTAGTATGGTCTTCCAGGCATCAGTCGACGCTAGCAGTCTCAACAATGTTTAGTGATCACTCGATTATATCGGAGAAGTCAAAGATCGCCACTAACAGCTTGTTTCACATTTTGCCATGCTTCATCCAAGTACACAAAACCAGTACAGTATTGGTTTACTGTAGAGTTTTTGAGCTATCTGAGATTAATACTGCTGAGCTATGGTAGTTCTTCGGAAAGGTGAATTGATTCGCTTTTCTGCTGACTTCCGAGGGCCTGAAGATAAACGAATTGTCAGGCGTGCACGCACTATGGGGTGATCGGAACCGAATTGTGCCCCAGAATGAACGGCAGTTTTAAATTGTGGCCCTCCGCCGGTGGCTGACGGCTACATGATTCAACTGGGTCCACCGTTGATTTGCAGTTGGTGGGTGTCAGGTTACGCTATACAAACGTTCATGCACGAATTTCGTACTGATGAGAAACAGCTGATGGTGTGCAAAATGGAGTCGTCTACGGTGCCTGTGTAACGAGCGTTTACCCCGAATCGGCCGCCTAGATTTGATCCCAGAGCTGAGATGAACGACCTGACCACTGATATTGCTCGCGAGGATCACGATATCAGTGCTTTTTGCATGACAAACGAGGTTTTATAACTCTACCTGCGTCATTGGTGCAGTCCATTGGGGCAAGAAAAATAGGCACCGCTTTTCATGTCGAGAGGCACGGAGCTTGACTGAGCTGGAGGATGACCGGACGGCGCAAAGATGATCCTCATCCTCCAGGTTAGGGGTTGGAACATGTGCGCGAATCGCTCCGTAAAAAGCCAAACATCGCTGCCTTGCCGTCATGCCTGGGTTGAGGACCCCAATCATCCTTCCGTCTAGGTGCGGGCGCCCTGGTAGTATTCCATTTCACATGAGCCATCAATTGCACACATACAAATAAACTCATGCCACATCGGCCGTCGCGTGGTACCATCAGCCGGAGCGCCTTACTTGCTGCATACAGCAAAGCGGGTAGGCAAAAACGGTCTACTTCTGACGCCTTCCTTCTTTCCCTTTCACATAATTTCTCTTCTCCGTCTTCCCACTTCATTAAATAACTTTCTTCTTGTAGGCCCAGGACTAGGGCTTGATGACTCCGTTCGTTCTGCATTCGTTTTACAAGCAGTACCATCCGGTATCAACATCCTTAGGCATCTCGAAATCAATTTTGAAGCCTCGACGAAAATCTACCTGTCCGCCCTCAATATCTGTACTCTGAAGCAAACAAGTCAACAAAGTGCTCTTGCACTCACAATGAACTCGCTTGGCACTGATGATTTTGTGTACTAGAAACACTCCAACACTCTCCACCCGCTACCGACTGCGCACCTTTGCTGCTGTGGTAGGATGTGCAGGGGTTGGTATCGCCCTATATGACAGGGCGGAAGGATCCTTGTTTGACTGGATACCCGTTGATACTCGACTCTGTGCGGTCCGTCTGCAAAGTCCGTGAAAGAGTCTCATAAGGGGGAATTTGACCGACGCCTATTTGTCTTGTATGCTTACGCTCCAACTGATTGTATGTGACACCAAATACAAGTTGTATGACGCGAAGAATACCTTGTTACGGCGATCTGAAAGCTCAGATATCATTGTGGTTGCCTGAGCTCTGAATGCACAAGATGGCAGACGTAGCGCATCTGAGAGTTAATTAGGTGGTCCATATGGATTGAACTCGGTACGATTGCTTCAGCTTTGCTGACCGCATGCTGTTTTTGTGCAGTGGTAACTTTCGAAATACCCGAAGTCGTCTGGCCACATAGTGTTCTCCAATGCTGGCTACAAACTCAAACCCGTTGCAGTGTCATCAGTTACCGATGGCACGGATTATTAACTGACTGTGGATTACGATAACGCACTCGTCCGGAATCGCTCCCCCCCTTCGTTTTTCAGAGCCACGTAAGGTAAATCAGGATGTTGGACGAATTTACCAGAATAGTCCTTTGGTCTTTTCCAAATGCTCCACAATAAGATGTGAATTCAAACTGGGACCAGATCACCACCTGTTTGCACAGTGCTGGAAAACTTGCCTGTGGCACGGCACTGTCAGGCTCACTCGAGTACCCGATTTTAGACCGAAAAGTGGCACGGCTTAAATCTCAGCCGGGCCGAACATAATTGACGCGACGAATCATCGGATGACAAGTGAAAGTGAGCGTGCGAGCCGACCGTGAAGTCTGATGGACACAGAAAGCTAAGGAAATGGAAGAGGCCCAGAAGACCGGGAATGCCCAGAGATAATTTCAGTTGATCGGAGCGAGCAATCCACGAAACCCCTGTAAGCGATTCAAAGCGAGTATAAGGTTTTGGTGAGCACTGCTTGTTTGTCAACTTGATATGGAGCCCGGACGTTGAAAGCTCCTACCTATAAAGAATCTCACGGATTTAGCAAAGTACTTTGTTTACTGCTAATAAGCAGAAGGATGCATAAGGCACATCAGCCAGATAACTGAAAATCAATTGATCCAGCACCTCTCACTTGTAAGAGCCGCGGTACCCTACCTTGAGCCTCTGACCCAAAAAGAAGTGGTAGGCAGTGGAGTTTTGTTGGGGGGACCCTACCCCTAGCCTCTGACTCAGTCTGACCCAAATGACAGCAGGGTTTCCTTTCGAGATGACAGCAAGTCAAGTGGCGACAGCAGCCGGTGGTTCCCCCACCCTCTGACGCTGTGTCTATTGGCCTACAAGAGGGCAGTTGTTAATCTAACATAGACAGAGGATTACGGGTGGACTAATACGATAAATTAACACTGATTCCAATTTGTGGGATGCGGTGTGTGGACCAGCATGGTAGTACTTTCACCAGTTTGAACCAAAGGTAGAGGGATATGACAGTTCTGAAATTAGCGGCGTATATTATCAATAGATTAACTGTCAAGTAAGATGAGTAAAAACATGGGATGCGTAGGGTATGCATCGGATGGACTACTGGCTCAGACCATTAGCCATCCACATAGGTCGGACTTACGAAATGCGACGCAGCGTAGTCCGAAATGCCAGTCACATACTAAAAGCTTCACTGTCAAGTGGGTGTCACGCTGTAAGTTCTATATGCAGTATGGTGTTCAATTTCTGTGATTATCTACATTTGGTTTTTCAATGCGAGATCGAAATAGCTGTGGTTAAGGAGCGGACTTACCAACCGGAAGGTTCGTGACTTGCTTACACTTGGGTGACCTGGCAGTGATTCAACCCTCATGCTTCCCTTGGTGGTATGGCAACTAGGCACCAGAAGGGCATTGCAAATGAACGAACGGGTGTTTTTCTGCCAAGTCTTGCATTCTTATAAACCTTTGTTCGGCTTGCATGATGATACAAATCGCTAGACGGAATTCTGTACACAAATCCGTTTTCTTTTTAGTAGGCGCGACCACCGATGGAAAATACTCATTCGAATTAGCTAATCCCAGAAGTTCATACGGCTCCATAAACGATAAGGAATTCAGTGGCAAACGACCTCAAGTTTATGGGTGCGGCATAAGAGTCGGGAAGCGATCAGCGGAGCGCATTCTGCAAAGCGAGGATAAATTAGGAACGGCGACATATGTAAACTCATTTTAAGATAAGATTCCTACCAAAATTTATACACTGGAATCATCCAGGCGAAGTTCAACTACGTATGAAAACGTACCACCTTGTAAAGTGCGACATACGAGACTCGAATGTGGTTGGTAAGAGGGAAACCTAGACCAGCATGGCAGTGAAGGGACTTTTGGACAATTATTTTTTTATAAAACTGGGGTGAAATAAATATATACAAGGCGGAAAGTGAGGACAGAGGGGTCTAGCATCATTTCGACCGCTTTCCGAATCCTCCAAATCCCATGACAGCGGCAACATCTTCATCAATTGGCTCTTCGTTTTTCCGCTTCTTTTCCCTTCGCTTTTCACTGCGATAGGCCCGAAGTTTCTCTTCCTCTTCAGCGATTTGTCTCATGCGTTCATCCAAATTATACTCCTCTGCCTTCTCTTCATTTCTGCGCTTGTGCAAAAGGAAACTGAAAAAGGGATTAATTCACAGTTTAGCTAGTACCGATCTTTCACATCTTCCAAAGTTGATCGCTTGATTCGCATTGACATGCCCATATTACGCTGGTGTTTTTTACCGTTAATATGGTCCAAATAATTGATGGAATCCTTGACAACACAGTCACAAACTTCACAATAATAACCGGCCTGTGAAGATCCAGGACCGGTTTTTGAGATGACTTGTGACTTATTAAGGTTCGACTCTAAGTCGATCTAGGATCACAGCAAAGTTTTAGAGATCGAAGAAAAGTTACCGTGTAGTCGCGTGCCCTCAGGTTTTCTTTTTTGACGGTATCCTTTTCCTTTCGCGCATTTCTTAGCGCTTCGAGCTCATTGTTCAGCCTGTCATTTGCCAACTTCTCGAAGTGAGCACGATCCCATTTACGTCTGTGGTCGACTGGGTTCTGCGAAAATAAGCTATTGAAATGCTGACTTACGGAACCTGCCATGCTTCAAACGATTAACGGCACGTGGCGGCAATCAAACGCTGACACTGGTTAGATCTTGGCCTGAAGTAAAACGCAAGTGATGGTATGTGCTGATTACTGGGAAGAACAAAAGAATCGAACTGTAAGTGAACCACAGCGGTCTCAAGGAGTCCACTGTGGAGTAGTGGCAAACTCGTCCTGCAAGTCAGACAACCCGGTAAGGCCAGAAATATGCACGATAGTTGAGCCACAAGACAAAAGTCCAGTGTCTGTATGCGTTAGTACAGACTAGCCTATGCAGGCTCCGGTCCTTGACAAAGTGAAACATGTCCACTGCAAACACTAAACGCAGCAATTACTCATTTTCAGCCTCGCTGTCGGCATGGAAAGTGTGGACGCATTGTCTTCTAGTTAATATAAGTTCTACTTCTAGATCGCACCATATCTTAAGGGTCCATTTTACCTTTGCGAGAAGACTGAACAAGCGATAATCAACAAAAAAGTGCCTATTTAGCCATCATATCTTAAAGGTCCATTTTACCTTTGCAAGAAGACTGAATATGCGATAATCAACAAAAAAGTGCCCATTTAGTTGGTCGGACAGCATACGTAAACTACCGTTAGTGTGCAGTGCAGCTTGTAGTGGTGTACCAAAACCATCTCAAGAAGGTTGACCTTCGAGTCTGTGACCAGACCTCTGCTTCTAAGAGCGAAGCATGTGGTTTTCCATTGTTCAGTTAAGACATTCGACTTGGCTGTCGCACTACGGGTCAACACTAGGGAGCAGCAACGCTCCTATCAAAGGGAAATTTCGCTGGTTCAGATGGAACTAGCGGCAATGACGATTACAGTGAGTATACACTGGTATTCCAAAAGTGGAAATGCCCGACAGACAGTTTACGGTCGTATATGGTCACCTATCAGCGAAAGCAAACGTAAAGTGAATCCTGAGTAGTCATGCTCGATTATATACACTGGTATTCCAAAAGTTTACGGTCGAATATGGTCACCCATCAGCGAAAGCAAACGCAAAGTGAATCCTGAGTAGTCATGCTCGATTGTAAAAGAGCACCAGTTACGGGTATATCGAGTCATTTGAAATCCAAACTTAAAGATTTATTCGTTCGAGCTAAATGACCCGAAGAATTGGTTTCTAGACGCACTTCTCATTCTTCCAGGTTAAAGGCCCGCACACTGGGGTTCTTGGGGGTCTGTTGTGTTAGCATCCGCTTGTGACAGTCTGCGGATGGATCGTTCTAGCACGATCCTAAACACCGAGATAAAAATGGCCACCAACAGCTGGTTGATATCCGTTGTCTCTCTTGAAGAATGGCCTGATGGTTGTCTCGTTCTGCCCACTGATATCGCTCTCGTCTGGGGCTCCGCTGCTGCGCGGTCCATAAATGCTTTCTTCTCTGTTCAGTTTGACCTCATCCAATGAAGTCTACCCCACTAATTGTGGTCGATTTTTACGTTGTTGGATCGTGAAATGACTCAGTACGAATCCGACCTCTGGATCTCGACTTCTCTTGTCTAGGCTTGGGCAACCTCGCAGTATCCCGGCCCTCATGATTCCTTCAGGTGGGATGACAGTTAGGCACCGAAAGGGTGTTACAGCTGAACGATGTTTTTAGTTGGTTCGTGGATGCCTATGACCTTCGTGGTTCTCATCCCCCCACAGAACAGCAATAAGAACTTACTCAAGTAGGGCGGATCGATACATAATAGAAAAGGGTTTGAAAATGTCGTGGCCATGTGTCCGAATATACATAGATGAGAAGACACTGCTGGGTGTACTCACACTTCTGACTTCTTGTTTGCATGACGAATGATCTACCAGCTGAAATGCCAAAGCTGCTAGCACTCCATATGTGATTTGCTACGTGCCTCCCTAACAGGTTGTCATTCTGTCAGCGCCACTGATAAATAAACCCTTTGCCCAACTCCTACAATGGGACAGATACTCAAATCGTCCGTTTACGTAAAAAAACAAATGTACACGGATGCAGAACATAAAGGGATTTAGTCAGACCAAGTACGTAAACGACCTGTGTGAGGGCACACCGGGGTGTCACGACGGCACCGAGGTGCGATCCACTGTGGATTTCACAAAATGGGTTCACTGGTGCACGTGTGGAGAATGTGTGACGGAGAACAAGTTCGATTGGTAAACCGCCCATACCGTAAGCGGGATTTCGGTGTGCAGCGGTTTCACTAGTGGTAAGTAGACGTAGACTTGCGGCCAAATTAGTTCACTTCTCCGAACACGTGTTGGCTACTAGGTAGAATGTGCGCTCGAACCAATGATTGATTGGGATATTTATCCAAACCAGGCTCCCACTGGAACCCCCTCTTTCTAAAGAGGGTTCCTCCTCTATTGATTGCATGAGCAACAACTTTAAACCCGTTTTCGGCAATCGATTATATATATATATATATATCACGTATAGTAGTAGTTACAAACAGATCCAATAGGCCATTTGACGCCAAGGGCTCTTGACCCGGCATCATCCGAGTGGGCTGGTTCACATGCTGTACGACCCTGCATCCATCTGCTTCATGGAGGAACAGTCTCCACGCGTCCAGGCATGTAATATCAAGCAGCTAACCCGACAACATTGGGTATATTGAAATTACCCATAGGAACGTAATACGGTTGTTGCATTGTCTTCAAGGTCTAAAGACCCCGATAGTGTCCCTTCTTCACTAACTCCGCTCAAGCACGAAACTTACCAAACAAGAGGTCGGCCATGACCCAATTGGCCTTTATTACCTACAGGCGTGTCCACGTGGCTCTGAAGCTGACCACAACGTGGCTGCATAAGTAATTACCATCATCGCCATTTCCAGCTGAAACTGAGTACATTTTGCACTGTAGTTAAAGCTGCCACAGTTTCTTTCGCCGATGAACTGGTTAGCTATACTTTGGAGGAAGATGCTGATACAACTGGTGCGTGAATCTTTCATTAAGAGGATTGGGAGACGAACTTATGGATTAAACCAATGGGCTGCATGCGTGCACCCCGTTGAGTGTACGACTGGACAAGTGTATTTGAACACCAATGTGTGGGGCATCGGGGTCCACATTCATAGAAGAGGGTATGACCAGCGAAATTAGTAACAGATTGGACATTCCGCTACCGAGTAACTGTTTGATCTCCCATGGCCTGTTTCAATCCTTCGCGTGGTTGTGCGAAAAGAGATCTCCGAGAAATCCGTAGAATGGAAAACGGAGTACTTGGCCAAGTCAACGTAACCTATGGAGTATGAACAGTTCATCTATCATGGGCGAGCTATGTCCTCCGAAAACCATTCGAAGTAATCAATCAATCAATCAAATAATCAGCTATAAAACATGTGCAGTAGACACATTGGTTCCAGCTGCTACAGTTTCGATCACCGAAAAAACGGGAGAGTGGGACAGCCAAGCCTTGGAGACGGTGGCACACCTGGTTGGGTAGCAAACGCATTGAAGACGACAGCTTTGATGTATGGGCGCCACTGACTTCGCGACTAAGCCATTTCTGCCTGTAATTAACCAGTGATGAGCTGAGTCCCGTGGTCCCCATCCAGGGAGGTGGCAGTTGTCCACCTGACTTAGTTTACTGGTTACTGTTCCCGTACTTCGTCACCCGACCATATCCTGTCCACCTACCGATCGCTTTTACTGAGCACAGGGCTAAAACATGTGAGTAGACACATTGGTTCCAGCTGCTACAGTTTCGATCACCGAAAAAACGGGAGAGTGGGACAGCCAAGCCTTGGAGACGGTGGCACACCTGGTTGGGTAGCAAACGCATTGAAGACGACAGCTTTGATGTATGGGCGCCACTGACTTCGCGACTAAGCCATTTCTGCCTGTAATTAACCAGTGATGAGCTGAGTCCCGTGGTCCCCATCCAGGGAGGTGGCAGTTGTCCACCTGACTTAGTTTACTGGTTACTGTTCCCGTACTTCGTCACCCGACCATATCCTGTCCACCTACCGATCGCTTTTACTGAGCACAGGGCTGGACAAAAGAGCTCTGCGAGGCAGACAGTCTTCTGGCATGTGGAGTGCATCTCCTAACCGGCGTAACCCATGAAGCGTGTGCAAGTCATCTATCGCTGGAGAGCTCCTTCCTCTTAAGACCATCTGGCACACCTCAGCATTGCTAATCTGATGTACCCACCAGACCTGATCAATGCTTAAAAGACATCGAAGGTGAAACGCTGACATCCTCCGTATGTCCTCTGAGCGTAGAAGCCACGTTTCTGATCCATAAAGCGGTATGGATCGCGCTACCGCCGAATAAACTCTACTGTTGGCAAACTGATGTCACATCGGTGCCATAGGTGTCGGAGGTTGGCAAAAGCTGCACTGTCCTTTCCGATCCCATCTCCAGGCACTCCACCGGAACTTATACAGCTGCCCAGGCAAACAAATTTATCTACCACGTCTATTTGCACGGGGCGTCCTTTGATCCCACCCAGTCTTGTAGCAGCACATTACACAGTGCAGCTGTATATATATATA
>NW_008751719.1:1538683-1543437 GCF_000715545.1 Opisthorchis viverrini | reverse complement strand
CCACTGACATCGATTAGCCGCCATTTCTTGCAACGTCTCCAGCCAAGCACAGACGGGGTCACGGGGACCCCATCCTGGAAGTCGCACAACACCAACAACACCCAAACTCTTCGTGATCTCTTCCAGTTCTTCCTGCCAAGTCATGTGCTGTCCACCTCGCGGTTTGCGCCATCTTGAAGAAGGCACGGACAACAACACTCGCCTCGGTAGACGGTGCTCCGGCATGCGTAGCACATGACCAAGCCATCGTAGTCGGTGGTGCTGGATGTTTTCCCCGGTTGAAGTACCTGCAGCACAACCAAATACCCATTTTCTAATCACCTCGTTACTAACATGCTGGGGCCATCTAAAACCAGCCAGGCTTCCGAGGCATCGGTGGTCGAAAACCTGAAGACGTCTCACATCATCTGCTCTGAGAGACCGTCTCGCACCCGTACAACAAAACAGTCCTTACTGTAGCCTGGTACATACAACCCATAAGATCCAGTGAGATGCCTTTTTGACGCCACGAGTGACGCAAATTAGCAAGCGTTATTCGAGCCTTTGAGATTCTTGCCGAGGTATGTAAAGTTATCTACAATCTCCAATGGTTTTCCTTGGATTGTAAGGGATATGTTCTGAAGCATGACTTTGCACTTTGAAGGAGCAAAATATGGTAAAATGGTAGTCAGTCTACTCAACAGAGCTTGTGCTTCGCTTCGGTCTTGAAAGATGAGGGCGATGTCATATGCGTACTCCAGATCAACAAGACTCTCACCAGCAACAACTTGAACACCGGAGTTTAGAAGACCGTCCAGCGTTTGCCTCATTATTTCATCAATGATGAAGTTAAACAAGAATGAAGAGAGTGGACATCCTTGTTTGACACTAACTTTTGTAGAGCTCACCATAAAAAAATCGCCCAGCTGTAACACCCTTCCAGTACCTAGCTGCCATGCCACCCGAAGGAAGCACGAGGGCTGAGATACTGGCAGGTTGCTCAAGCTTAAACAGGGGAATTCGAGAGGCAGAGGTCGGGTTCAAACCACGGCCCTTCCGATCAGTGAATTGGCGCTCTAACCCCTTGAGCCATCTCGTCATCATACACTCTCACCCACCCAAAAGTATGTGAATATGGATCGGATTGTGTTCAAAAACTTCCGGGGCATGCCCTATTAAACAAGTATAGTTAACAGTACTGACCGATCGACAGAATCGAACGCACCATTGAAGCCGAATAATACCAAGACTGTGGGTCGTCTGTACATGTGGGCTTGCTCTAACGCAAGACGGAATGTGAAGATGCGGTCGACGCAGCCTCTGTTCAGCGAAAACCCTGATTGATTCATACGAGTCAAGGTTTCGTGTGCCACTGTATGACGACGAATGATAGGTCACGGCAGAAGCCTTCTCACAACAAGTATCAAACTAACACCTCTCTGGTCAGTACATTCACTGCGAGTACCATTGTTGAAAATGAGCACCACTATCGATTCACCCCAGGTGTATGGGACGGTCTTTTTCTCCCAGATGGACCCAAATAGGCTAGATAAGCACTGGTTGAAGAGCTTACCGCCATCCTTGAAAAGGGCAAGGTCTTCAGGACCAGCATCACGATGACGCTTGAGTAGAAGAATACACTCCAACACTTCTGAAACTGAAGGCGACTCCATAATCACGGTTCACCATTCTGTTGAATGCCATGATTGTGTTTGAATACTGTGTACAGCGGTCCAAAATTTCCGCGTTGCTGCATATCAGGGAGCCATTTTGATCTCTGATCATTTCCATGACAAGAGGTTTCCGAGGACCACTCGAACGAATCATGTGGAACAGCTTGCGGACGTTTCCAACATTCTTTACATCTTCCATTTCTTCAGCCTTTAAAGTCCACCAAGCCCCTCTGTCTGCACGGGCACTCGGATTCACCTGGCATTGGATGACACGTCGGGTAGAGTTATGGTGGCGAGCTTGCGGACCCAACATTCTTTACATCTTCCATTTCTTCAGCCTTTAAAGTCCACCAAGCCCCTCTGTCTGCACGGGCACTCGGATTCACTCACCATTGGATGACACGTCGGGTAGAGTTATGGTGGCGATTAGGAGGAATCTGTCACCGGGTCTCGAGCGACATGGTCCTACCAGAGATCCAATGTTTGGATGAGGTTGGCCCGGTTGTACCGCAAGCAGACATTCCGGTTTTGAGTAGCGCTTTGGGTACCTCTTCCCAGTGGCCATTTATATTTGACACCGTATCATCCGGCAGCCATTCGAGGAGCTGGTTCTGATAGTTTCGCTTGACTTCTGGGTCCACGAGCTTATCAGTGGCTAAGCGAGGTGTGCGCGTTTTGCGTACAACTGAAAAGCGCAATGAAAAACAGCAGCGTGCAGGTGCATGGTCGGGGTCCACGCTGGTGTTCCAGAAGGATCGGCAGGTGATCGACCCTCGCCACCGATAACTGACGGCGATGTGGTCCATTTTGGTTCGTGGCTGGTTCGTTGGTGGGCACCACCTTGTTAAGCGATTTCCGCTGTTCCGGAAATTCCTACTGCATAGGAACAGTCTATGATCGGCACACATCTGAAGAAAGCGGTCTCAGTTGTCTGTGCGTCTCGTGTCCAAACCGAGGCGACCACCCAATCGGGCCTCGGCAACGCTTAGTCTACCTATCCAGGCGCTCAGGTTACGAGTAGCCACAACAACATCTGAGCTCTTAGCCCGCTGTACAAGGGCACCTAGAGCGTCATAGAAGCTGTCCTTGGCAGATCCAGGGATAGTCAGTTGGGGCGTAAGTAGACACAATAAACAAGGTGCGATGGACCACACTTCCTCTAGATTCCATCACAGATGTTGCCAAACAAACCCCACAGAGGCGACTATCCAAAAAGGAGAGACGCTTCCGTTCGTTCGCTCAACGCAATATCCACTCCAGCTATAACGGCCTCTGCGTAACCAGAGGTGCGCAACCGGAACGTGGAAGGGAGCGAGGGGCTAGTCAGTTCGACCACAGTACTTGCGTCCTGCGTCCTTGTTTCTGACAGTCAACAGATATCAATGCGGAGGGAATCCAGTGTACGAGCAACAGCCACCTGTTGACCTGCTTGCTTCAGTGTGCGAACGATTAAGGCGGCTAAGTANTTTGAGTAGCGCTTTGGGTACCTCTTCCCAGTGGCCATTTATATTTGACACCGTATCATCCGGCAGCCATTCGAGGAGATGGTTCTGATAGTTTCGCTTGATTTCTGGGTCAGTGGCTAAGCGAGGTGTGCGCGTTTTGCGTACAACTGAAAAGCGCAATGAAAAGCAGCAGCGTACAGGTGCATGGTCGGGGTCCACGCTGGTGTTCCAGAAGGATCGGCAGGTGATCGACCCTCGCCACCGATAACTGACGGCGATGTGGTCCATTTTGGTTCGTGGCTGGTTCGTTGGTGGGCACCACCTTGATAAGCGATTTCCGCTGTTCCGGAAATTCCTACTGCATAGGAACAGGCACACATCTGAAGAAAGCGGTCTCAGTTGTCTGTGCGTCTCGTGCCCAAACCGAGGCGACCACCCAATCGGGCCTCGGTAACGCTTAGTCTACCTATCCAGGCGCTCAGGTTACGAGTAGCCACAACAACATCTGAGCTCTTAGCCCGCTGTACAAGGGCACCTAGAGCGTCATAGAAGCTGTCCTTGGCAGAACCAGGGATAGTCAGTTGGGGCGTAAGTAGACACAATAAACAAGGTGCGATGGACCACACTTCCTCTAGATTCCATCACAGATGTTGCCAAACAAACCCCACAGAGGCGACTATCCAAAAAGGAGAGACGCTTCCGTTCGTTCGCTCAACGCAATATCCACTCCAGCTATAACGGCCTCTGCGTAACCAGAGGTGCGCAACCGGAACGTGGAAGGGAGCGAGGGGCTAGTCAGTTCGACCACAGTACTTGCGTCCTGCGTCCTTGTTTCTGACAGTCAACAGATATCAATGCGGAGGAAATCCAGTGTACGAGCAACAGCCACCTGTTGACCTGCTTGCTTCAGTGTGCGAACGATTAAGGCGGCTAAGTAGACTTGTTTTCAGGGTTTGTGAATAGACTTCGAAGTGTTTAGGGTTGTAACTGCACTCAGACGTACAGAAGCTGCAGCTGAGTGTGATACCCGGCGAGCAAATCCGTTAGTCCTAGAGCTGGGACCTGTGGATAAAGTATTCAAATCTGTGTGGTGGAGGGTAGAAGACAGAAAACCTGAAAGCGTAAGAAGGGAGGCGCCAGTAGTAGCATGTTTTCGTTTACCCGCCCTGTTGTATGCAGCAAGTAAGGCGATCCGTCTGGTGGCACCACGCGACGGCCGATGTGGCATGAGAGTACTGTTAGCCGCAAATGTCACGGTTGTACGAGGGCTAGGATGCTGCCAGGGCGCTTACACCTAGACAGGAGGGTCCTCCACTACAGCCTGTGGCTCAAAGGCCTAGCCACAATGCAGCAGTGTTGGGCTGGAAATGTAAGTACATCACCATTTTTACAGAATACGTCGTCACACATGCTTCAACCCCCAATGTGGAAGGCCAGGAGACTACTCACTGACCGACCTTGTATGGGAGACTCTGTGAGCGTCGCATGGACACCCCTCAGTATAGCTCAGTAACCGAAGTACACAAACCGCCACACCAGGGTAAGGTCCAGTCTCTTCGTGACGGCTACAAACCCGCACCGTTTTCCAAGCCGGGAAGCATCGAGCGTGATTGAGCTGGATAATCCTACGGCGCAAAGACGACCGTCCACTAGGATC
>NW_008751719.1:1446180-1538367 GCF_000715545.1 Opisthorchis viverrini | reverse complement strand
AAAGAGTCAATTGAGTAGCCGCAACGGGACATGGGAGAGTCATTCCAACCGACATTATGGCGCAACCGCCTCTATATCAGCAGAGGTCAGAGTTTTGATTCGCGACTAAAGCGACAGACACTCTACGTGAATTTCAGGACATCATTCGTCAGCGCGGCAAAGTGCTCTGCGGGATTCAAGTTGACCAGGCCAGATGGGTGCGGCAGAGACAAAATCCGGTCTGCAACCGAGCAAATCCTCCCTCACCCCGACAGAGTGAGTTGAAAGAAGAGACGCTTCCGTTCGTTCGCTCAACTTTGATCTCGCCACCATCAGCTGCCAAGACGAAGGCGGAACGCATTAAAGGTAGAGAGGGTCCGCAAGCCACTGAGGCCCCGACTTCAAAGCTACGACGGCAGACTTCAAGGCGGTGTAAGGCAGAATTTCTAACTGATACCGCTTGTAGTTTGGCGCTCTGCAGTATGTACACTAAGGAAGCACCAGGGGATGACGATTCTTCAAGACAGGATTTCACAATTTACGTGAATGGAAAACAGAAAGGAAGCTCATGAGCAGATACGTGGACATAAATCAACCAAAATGACGGACACTGTATACTACACTGACCCTCCTTTTGAAGAGCACCGTCCCGGGTGTAGCATGGCTTACGCGAACAAGCTGGTGATGTGGTGCGTGATTAGGCTTGCGAGCGTGTACAGAGGTTGATGAGTCTGGGGTGCATCGGCCCTGTGAGTGGGCAACGTGTTAGCTCTATGGCCTGTATGCACATGTGCAGAGCCAGGGGCCTGGTAGTGGAAACATCAATGTGTGGTGACCATCCTGGTGTGTAGTATTCATACCACGGAAGCACCATGGGGCACAGATTGCGCGAAGATTGAGCTTCACAACAATTGATGTGGATATAAGGCAGAAAGAAAGCTCGTGAGCCGAAACACAGTAGGATATGTTTGTATATCACCAGTACTTATGTACAAATCGAACAAAGCGACAGGCCAAGTAGATTCTGCCGCACGCGATTGGCCAGATGATAGGATTGCTTGGCAGCCTAACCCGAAAGCGTGGATCCAAGAAGCCAATCATTTCCCAGTGTCCGCCGAATGGTTGACGCTAATGCCGCACCGAGCTTTCAGAAATTTCAGAATGTTTTCTTGCACACAAGTTATACATGACGCGCCGTACATATACTTCTTATTTGGCTTTGGGTACTAATAAACGCTCTGCACCTTTGGTGGTTCTGTTGACGAAAAATTACATGGAAAGATTCATACCGAGAACTGCGATGAGAAACAGTTAACCCGGCAACGTAGGAAACAAGGCGGAGACGTTCAATTATAGACAATACCACTTACGTTGAATGCGTCTGAAGCAGTGTGGGGCTAATGCAAAAATTTAACTGCTTTGCAGATGTAACGAATAACTCGCTGGTGGTAACCGTCACGGATTCACGGATTGATACACAGGATCGAGGCTTTTGCCCAAGTTTCCCGGATCGGTTTTGTTCTTGTCGGTCAGTGGCTTTCGTTCACCTGAAAGGCACAAGTGAAAAAGGGTGTAGCACTGCTCTTTATGTTCTCAGCGCGGGGCAGTATGCTTGCCAGCGCGAGGATTCGCATAAATAAATGTCTAATAGTGCTTTAAGTTGGATTCTAGAAGAAGCGTGGACAACCGTTGGAGGAACGTCATTCAACGCACCTACTACCCTAAATGAGAAAAAATTTTGCCTAATGAATGTGTGTGCTCTGAGCTTGAAATTTTTCCTACTATGTCCCCGCCGTGTGTTTGCTGGGTCAACGGTGAAAAAACTCTTTGCCAAGCTTTGTTCAAACAGGGCATAAATAAGAATCAGGTCCCTTCGGAGGCGACGGTACTCCAGGGGAAGGAGGTCAAGCATCGCGAGACGCGTTTCGTAGTACATGGATTTGAGGCCGGCAACCATTCAGTCAATAGTTATGCAGCGGGAGTGTGGTTTTTGGAGTCTACTTTTGCCGATCCTTCCTTCCTCGGGTTATGGTAACACCGCTTGTCGCTTGAGGAGAACCTCACTACCTTCACAATCTCATCGCGGATGACAGTCAACTTATAGCCCCCTCCAAATCTCCCAGTAGTACGATCACCCACGGTTCATAGTTTAACTGCTCTTGATATGACTACTCTTACTTGGACTTTCCAGCACTGTTGAATTCCTCAGACAATGTCACTGCAACAACGGAACTCGGCTGCTACGTCAAGCTTGCAGCTTTAGGCCGGTAACCACATAAATTCATCATATGCACTAGATGGGGACTCATACGCCTGAAGGCATGCAATTGATCACTTCAAACTCTCTTCTTTGGATCCACCAGAGCCTGGTATGCTGGATGTGTCACGCTCGTTTAAATAAAATGCAATCGTCCAACTGTTGCACTTGACAGCGGACAGCTGCTGTTCAACCCTGAGGAAGAGGCTAGAAGCCTTCCAAATGCCATGACAGTCGGCTTTACACACATCCGAGATGAAGTAATAAAACCTCGTCTTTACTCGTCACTTTCCACTTGGTCACTAGCTCTCAATGACTCAAAAATTTGGATGAATATTTTACCATGTTCTGTAAACAGTGAATACAGATAACCAATCTATTTCCAGACGGCTCTTACTGAGCCGTCAACTCGCTGGAACACTTTAGCACCTTCAGTGGCATATAGTATCAAGAAACCTAAACTTGGCAATAAACTGTAACAGCAATGCACATGGTTGCCTGAATGAAATGCTCAGTTGACCTCTCCCAGGACGCATTTATGTAGTCGTGTTGTTCATGTGTGTTACAGTTCGAGATGTCTTTTCTGGGCCAGGAGTGATGGATCATCAGAGCAGAGAATTTAGAATCCAAAGTCGACACACTAACAGTTCTGAGAGTGTGCTTACCCCCGTTCCTGCCGCCATTGATATTACGCCGGAACAATGCGAACTCGGTTGTCTCAAACTCTAAACATTGGATTCTTATCCTCAACGAGTGATAATGGGATGGCAGCCCAAACCCACACCTTAAATTTGCCCCCTTTTTCAACAGACTTCTGACGTTGGTGTGGCAACCGACCCGGAATCTGCTAACAACCAGCGGTTCGGGCCGCCAGTGTTCTGAACAGTTCCTCCCGGTTCACTAGGAAATCCCCGGTAGTAAGTTGGGTTGCACACTGTACTTTAAGTTTCTCTGGGTCTCGTAACGCACTGAGCTGTCTCATGATTTTCTGAATGCAGGACCGACTTCCTCAAGGAACTTCCGCTTGCTCACGGTTGTCGTGGTAAACTTTTATTCAAGGATATCGTCGGCGTGCGGTTGAAACGTGTGAATTTCACCATGACCTGAGTTCGGAATGGCATCCGTGAATTCCGCCAACAGAGTGATCAAAGCACAATGATCCAAGGGTATTATAGTCGACTGTGTCCCCGTCTTTTGGCGCCTTACGTCCTTTGACGTTTTTCGGCAAATCGCTTGCCAGATTATTCCCGAATAGATCCACGGGTTGAAACGTGTGAATTTCACCATGACCTGAGTTCCGGAATGGCACCGTGAATTCCGCCAACAGAGTGATCAAAGCACGATGATCTAGGGATATTATAGTCGACTGCGTACCCGTCTTTTGGCACCTTACGCCCTTTGAAGTATCTCAGCAAATCGCTTGCCAGATTATTCCCGAATAGATCCACGTGGGTCTTAATGAGGAACTGTTGCACAGGGAAGTATGAGGGGTAAGACATTTCCTTCCTTTATTTTTTCTACACGCTGTAGATATTCCGTTGTAGATTCCGTGCATCCTCCCCCAGGTATGCAACGGCTCTGGAACGCAAAGTACACGCATTTGTTTTTGACGTTTTGATTCAGGGGAAAGCATTTGCCTTCAGTGCTACATGTTGATGGAACGGTGTCACAAGGTGTGGTGAAGGGCCATGTTCTATTGGGTTCTGTCCGCGCGGGGGAGTGCTAGAACAGCTGTGACTCAGCTGTTTCCCTCTGTGTGGCGGCAGCCTTGGGTTGCGACCATAGTGCTTTCATTAAGTATTCATACAAAACCCTTGGGATTATGTGATCTCCCACTCGTTGGCATGAGTGCTATACGCACAACCAGAAATGCGTTTTGTGTAGACCACTCGTACGACGGCAGGTAGTGAGGAAATTTTTATCCAAATGTACGTCCTCAGTCTGCAACATGCTCCAAAAATAAATAGTACTTGTAATGAAGCCGTAGCACTTGCGTGCAAACCTCCTCGATGTCGCTCCGCTGAATCTGTTTCTAATTGCAGCAAGAATTTTTCGAAGAACTCTTCCTAAGCGCTTTCTTACCAGTGGTCCGTCGGGCCAGACCCCGTTTTTCGGCTAATAGTTTGTGATAATCCGTTTTTATGGTGACATAAAAATCCTTCAAATGGAACGTCAAGACAAGGTCAACTAAATCGTCATGGATCAGGGACCATCCAGCCGTGTGTAGCGTGGGACGTCAGGAAGTCAGCGATATTCGACGTTCGAGAGGACGGCACACGTCAGTTCTGAAATGTGCAGATACACGGACTGGTATTAATGAATCCACACAGTATACACAGTACACATGCGCATAGGTCGGGTGGAACAAGGGAGAAGACCGGAGTGTGGTAACGACACACGTGTATTGAGCGAAACCGAAACCTGAGTTCGGAATGGCATCCGTGAATTCCGCCAACAGAGTGATCAAAGCACGATGATCTAGGGATATTATAGTCGACTGCGTACCCGTCTTTTGGCACCTTACGCCCTTTGAAGTATCTCAGCAAATCGCTTGCCAGATTATTCCCGAATAGATCCACGTGGGTCTTAATGAGGAACTGTTGCACAGGGAAGTATGAGGGGTAAGACATTTCCTTCCTTTATTTTTTCTACACGCTGTAGATATTCCGTTGTAGATTCCGTGCATCCTCCCCCAGGTATGCAACGGCTCTGGAACGCAAAGTACACGCATTTGTTTTTGACGTTTTGATTCAGGGGAAAGCATTTGCCTTCAGTGCTACATGTTGATGGAACGGTGTCACAAGGTGTGGTGAAGGGCCATGTTCTATTGGGTTCTGTCCGCGCGGGGGAGTGCTAGAACAGCTGTGACTCAGCTGTTTCCCTCTGTGTGGCGGCAGCCTTGGGTTGCGACCATAGTGCTTTCATTAAGTATTCATACAAAACCCTTGGGATATGTGATCTTCCCACTCGTTGGCATGAGTGCTATACGCACAACCAGAAATGCGTTTTGTGTAGACCACTCGTACGACGGCAGGTAGTGAGAAACTTTTTATCCAAATGTACGTCCTCAGTCTGCAACATGCTCCAAAAATAAATAGTACTTGTAATGAAGCCGTAGCACTTGCGTGCAAACCTCCTCGATGTCGCTCCGCTGAATCTGTTTCTAATTGCAGCAAGAATTTTTCGAAGAACTCTTCCTAAGCGCTTTCTTACCAGTGGTCGGTCGGGCCAGACCCCGTTTTTCGGCTAATAGTTTGTGATAATCCGTTTTTACGGTGACATAAAAATCCTTCAAATGGAACGTCAAGAAAAGGTCAACTAAATCGTCATGGATCAGGGACCAACCAGCCGTGAATCTGACAAACTTGGCGCCGTTTGCGACGGTATTTACGTTAGCAAATTCTAATTCAAAAACCGCGCACAATGCGTGAACCTGACAAACTTGACGCCGTTTGCGACGGTATTTACGTTACCAAATTCTAATTCAAAAACCGCGCACAATGTATCGGCACTTAAATCACCAGACGGGTGGTGTTACCAACTGCAGAATAGTTGCTATGTATTAGTCATATCAAAATAGCACACGAAACCACGGAAATTTTTGTGTAAATTACCGTAGAAACGAACTTCCAAGTGGGCTTTTAGGGGGTTCGGCACTGTGCTACCCATTCATGGGCTTAAGGGTTGATACTCATTATCGAGGCGTTTGTCTGAAATTCTTGATGAAGGTTTGTTCTTGCCAAACGGCTTAATTACATGTGAGGTACGCAGCGACTCAGTGGAATACACAGAGATAAGCAGTGTCAGGCTGCAAGGCTGTATTAAGTGCGTTTATATGTGTTTCAAATTAATCTCTGGATGCAGCGCGATCAATTGTGGGAAAAAGACTATTTTAAGCATCAGAACAAGGCAGCATTTTATTAGGGTGCATGCTCTATCTTCCAAGAGCCTCCTTCCATGTCCCATCCGAGCATGCATATCATCACACACAAAATTTTATGGAACATACCTTGCTCGAGCAATGAACAACTATGCTTCAGGTGGGTTTAAAATGAAAGAGTTCTAATGATCCCTAGCCGTCTTTCATAATCTGTCAGTTTAAGCTGACAATCACCTTAGTAACAGCTTGTTGTACACCCCTGGTTGGGATCATGTCCTTGCTCGGTCCCAAGTAGGAAACTTGGTTGGTGAGTTCAGAAAGAGTTCTGTTATGGGCCTCGCAGATTATGGAGGCTCATAAATTTTATGTGAGTGATACGGTTAGCGGGCCGGATCATGCAAGGACCAGCGAGTGTCTTGAGAATGACCTAATTTGATGGGAGGCATGCCTTGAGAGAACCAGATACGTAAGTTCATTGTGGTGTCCAGAATCGCACCATGCTTTATGTGGGCAAGGAACCATTGCTTTGCAATATATATGTGCCAACGCCCGAATTCAAAGACTCCGGGGCGCTTGATAAAGGCTGATACCGGCCCGAGAGCGCAAAAAAGAAGGGGTCTGATTTAGATTGGAAGAAGCAGCCAACCTAGGGCGCTGCTTTGTGGAGCCATAATGGGGACCAGTGCTCAGGAAAAATATGCTCATCCAAACTTCATTCGGAGCGGTTTAATTGAAAGAGGAGAATTCTATTAAATATTACCATAATCCCGTTTCCCAAAGAACACGAGGCCTGGAAAATCCAACAAACGTCGTCTCGTCGCTGGGAAACTTATTTCCAATATGAATCCCTAGTTTTCGACCTTTGTTGATTCACCAGAAGCCACGAGCACGTTCCTTGCTTGACAACTGTTTTGAATGTATCTGAGTTGACTTAGAAATAAAAGGCTTTTGTCTACGAGGTAATTTGGAGTGACGAACTTCAGAATCCACTTCATTACCTTGGTCATATTAGCCAGCAGTTGCCGGAAATAAGTAGCTATCAGTGGTGTAGAGTGGTGAGGTAGCCATGTTCATCAAAAAAGGAATGTGGTCTCTGTTGAGCACCTGAATAGATACCNAGTAGCTATCGTGGTGTAGAGTGGTGAGGTAGCCATGTTCATCAAAAAAGGAATGTGTTCTCTGTTGAGCACCTGAATAGATACCAGATGCACTCGACGGTGTCTCCTTCAGTACTACTTGTGTGCAAATCACTGGGCACTTGCAAGCCGGAGGGTCTAACCTTTTGCGAGGTTTCAGAAAATTCCCCACCCCGTAAAACCGAATTAGTTAGAGGCGATTTTTAGTTCAGTGTTGCCAAGATTGACTCTGAGGTGATCGACGTGAGATAATAAAAACATGCATAATGTATTCTGTGGTCTTCAGCTATCATTGTTTGGTATTCTGTTGATCCAGTTTCTGTCCGGCATGACGCAAGGCGTTGGCTTGTTACTTAAGCCATGTCTCGTGAAATTAAACTGTACGTTTTAAATCCCCCGGGAAACATTTAGGTGGTCTGCTTCATTGGACTCAATGATATACAACAGTTCAGCCTCTTCCGGAGTACTTGTTTTTTTCTGAGTGCGCTGTATTTATCTAGCTGAGAAGACGTTTCGATCCTGTGCGTAAAACTTACCAGCTACTGGGTGGCTTTTATTTGTTCCTCCGAGTGACGCTTTCTTAGACTTGAAAACCGCATCAGTTATGAGATGTTCAGGACAACAGTGGAATCCCATATCTTAGCGGGTCCCCTCAACCGCATAATGCCATTAGATGCGGAATTCATAAGATTGGAGTGAAACATATCGGGTCAAAATGTTGCATTTTTTTGTGTGTGAGCTCAAACTAAAACCCACCCCCATCTGCGTTGATACTTTTGCAGCCCATCAAATTCCATTGTTCGCTTTAACAGCCAGACCTCTGGCAGAAAACTCTACTGGAATAATTTTCCAGCATCAATGAGACCCCAAGATACCTAAATGAAGCTCAAAAGTCTTGATTGGTACTCTGAATTCAGTTGTGTGATTGGTTTAATCCATCAGGGGTACATCACGGCTTTTGAAACTTCAATTCCATTGTGCGAATGCTGAGCGCCCACTGTTGCCCGTTCCGCTTCAAGACGGTCAAAAAGACGCATTCCTGAGAAATCCAGACGGCAGAAACTTACAACTGAGGTATGTAGTTTAGTATTTCTGGTGTACTGCATATGAGGGAAGAAGTCAGCACCAGAAGGCCATTATTATATAGCTATAATTTGAACAACGAAGCCTCATTAAAATCAATCAGGTATCGTTAAGTATGCTTGCAATACACGCACATGCGCGCCCAAAAGTCTCAGGCCAGGCCGGTCTCTGCGCAGATTGAAGGGTTTGCGCAGAGAATCGAAATAGGTGGAAACCCACAAGTACATGAATGGAGTTGGCAAATGAACGAAGAAGGCATCATGTGAATCTTGATTTAACATCGACTGCAGCCGCCCAATATTTTGATTCAGCCCGGAAAGCGCAGTAGTCTTAAAACAAGTTCTCAGCATGAAAGGGAAACGCGACGCTATCTGCGTGAATTACCTGAAGTATAGACAGGCGCATTTCCGGAGTACTTCGTCGTCTTTCTGTCATTGATGCCGATAGAAATTCGGTCCGAAATGACCAGGCCCCTTTGATTCATCATCTGCAGGGAGATTTGCGTATCATATTCGCCATGGAAAGGCGTCTTTGAACGAATGTCAATCGTGGCTAGCGACAACAACATTAGCTTTTACTCACTGAACTTGGGTGGCTAAGTTAGCGTCAAAGCGAATCTCTGTCTACGATGAAAAAATAAACCTTACCATTTTAAGCTGTGAAGTTGGGTCCCCTGCACAAATATGCATTGCTGTGTTAACGAATTATGAGTAGCACATTTATCTGGGTATCTAAAATTGCAGGCTGTTTGTCACGCACGAAACTGGCCGCTGGTTCCATTCAACTTTCTGTTTTCCGCTGGCCGAGTTGGGCCCGGATGTTTGAGGTTAAATCAGAAAATACCGTAAATTGTACGGATTAACAGTTGAGTACGGCCAAATCTAAGAGCTTTGCTTGACATCCCGACCCCACTTCAAACATGTGATGGTTCATTTTTGGTCCGGTCATTCGTAGATCAAAATGTTTCGCAAAAATTTTCCTCACTTGTGATGATGTTGATAATGCATGTGCGCCTGGCCTAAGCCGTTGAGTGCGAGATTAAGTGTCTTCTTAGGTCAAGGTACAGACCAGGCAGTTTTGCCCTTGCAGCAACATCAGCTTTGCATAATGGCCGTTTCTGGTCACTATAGCATGAGGCTCTAAGTGAGGAACCGAGATTAACTTGTGGCGGTAACCAGTGGTTTATATTGGGTTTTATATTGCGCAACGTAACACGCTCATTCATGAAATTGCATCACCTCCAATGATGGTGGTCTTCAGCAGCTGACTTACTTGTAATTGTTTGGCGAGTTTTCGTGTTTCTTTGGGACTCCGATTAGGAAGTGAATCAATACGTTTGGATGTGGAAAACGTGGCTAAACGGTTCAAATGCACCGGTTTAAATTGACGACTCCTCAAATGAAAACCCAAGTCATGGAACAGATACCTCTGAACAGAAGGCAAACTTAGCCATGGCCAATTCTCACACCACTGCCGAAAATCCGTGCCGGCCACAAGGTTCTGCAGAGGGACAAAACTAAGTCGAAAGCAGTTATAAGCTGGTGCTGTAGCGGTCCGAGTTTTCGGAGAAAAATACAACCACTCTAAAGCCTTCTCAGTTTGAGGATTGTCATGTTGTTCTGCTGTTGTCCACTAGTTCCCGAGCCATCGGATTTTCTTTTGAAGCAAGCTGTTGGAGCCGACATTTCGTGCTGAAATCGTTTTTGGAGTCCGAAAGTAACCTAAATGGAAACTTTCCTTCAACTATTTTGTCGCAAAAAAGTAGCCTCTAGCCATTTCTTCATGACACATAGACTAAACTAACTTGATAAATGCTTAATGGTATCTACATTTATGTATTCAGTACCTTTTCAACACTTCCACACTGCTTTAGCTTCTGTTCGTCACGCCACTGCGGTATATACGCAAGAAACTTAGGATATCATAACAGTGCCGTTAAAATTTGTTTGGTAATCTGAGCCTGTCAGACGCGTCGCCGTTATTATTGATGGATATGTGTTCTAGTTTTTTCAGAAACTCACATAGGAATTGTAATCAGTTTAAGACAAATTTATATCCGAGCCTAAGAACCCTAGCCTCTCTATTCGTGGACACACCCCTGGAGGCATTATGTTGATTCACTGAGTGCAGATTTGTTACGAGCGAAGAAATCATCTCACACATGTGTTTAATATTCTTTGGCTAGGGTTGCGTTATAATTTGGATGGCAATAGGTGGAAGTGGTATAGGTAAGCATGAAAATGTTATATAGCAGGCGAAGCAGCGACGAGATCGAGAGATTTGTGGGGAACCATAGTTGTTGGTTGTTAGACTCCCGCAGAACATTGCAATTTGAGGGATATGCTCTGACCATGTCCACGAATAAAATAAGGGGGTCAGGAGGTACAAATCGGGAAGTGAAACACAGATGATGCAGAATTCGTGCATCTTTATGATTGTCTGTGATTGTCTGTGCAGCATATGACGACGAAACCTATATCCAATTATTGATTCTTTCTTTGTGAGAGACAAGAGTGGTTGAGGGTGCTTATTTGGATCACTCAGCCGAACGTGAAAAAGCCCATAGACTTGGGCTGATAGGGCGAAAATGCTTTAAAGCGGGAGAATAGGAACGTTGTCAGCCAAGGTAAGGCACGGCACCATAACCTAGGTAATTTGGCACCACCGAATGGCTTTTTTTCCATGGAGAAGTTTATGCGAACGGCCACCAAATTTGCCAGTGTAACATAAGTAGCTGAACGCCATGCATTTGTTGGCTATGAGGCCTTTTTATGACTGGACATTTTTTGGTGCCTCTATACATAAGTGGAAATGGACCAAGACTCAGACAGCGGGAGAAATAAGGCTGGTTATTTCGAAGAGAGTTGTGGTTCTTCGGCCGACGAAATATACTTCCCACTAATGCTGTCCCTTTAAAGCCTTAGAAGCCGAAGGGAGCAACATCCGAGGGGAGAGTAGATGGAGGATAATTGTGGAAGTCAGGAAGGTTTGTCAGCATACAGGACGAGAATAGTTTATGGGACAGATGGACGACTTGTTTGAGGGCCCCTGGTTAGATATATGATCCGTTCCAAAGATACCAACAGCTAAGACGTAATACATCATAAACGGCAGACTCATCCGGGTTGCAGGTGAGTCTCTCACAAAACGAAATTTGTTTGAGAATAGGTGTACTTCGCTGGTATCAACAGCTTATTCTTCTTGTGTTGCACTGCAACCTGGACGTCAAGAAACTTGGGCGATACATGATAGTGCCGAAGTGGGCGGGCCATTTCGAGGGGGGGACGGGAATAAACTTTTGGAAAGATAGCGGAGGATCCCGCAAGACATATGTGAGAATTGAGTTTCGTACGTATATCGGTACAACCCGACAAACTAGAAATCCAGAATTCAGCGAAGCGTAACAACCAGCACGTATGCATTCAAATTGGCGAACACGTACAGCATACTGAATATTAAAACAAGAGTATAATGAATAGAGCAACAAATAGAGTATCAGTCATGTTCATCACAACATATTACTGTAAAAGCCAGTACTCATGTCCTGAAACAGGCTTGGTTCCTGCCGTCGTATCCTAATGGTTCTGGAGAAAGGCTGTTGAGATATTAATGAGATTCAGTAAGTCTAGCTTTCAATCTAAAAACCGTGCACCGGAGAGCAATTTTCCTAAGGCTACCGCTTAGTTCGCTAAGAGCAAAGGGAAAATAGAATGATAGACGCGCGTTAGAGATAGTGGCCCGATTGGCTCTTTGACATCAAACGACATTCGATGAAGAAGTGACGCCTGATAGGTATTACTTTCGTTGCAGGATTGTTATCCTTTACCCGACGGCCGTGTGCGTCAATCACTGACGAAAATTTTTTCCCCCGGGCGCTTTTATCTCAAGAGACTGCAGTTGTTAACGTACTTGGCTGACTAGAAATGGCCCTCATGCTTTGTAACCAGATCATCGTCAAACTGCTTCGGAGTGGTATCCATTTTAAATACGTTTAGGCTAAGGAAGCTCTGCGGGTCAAGCATTCATGCGGCCTACTAACAACCAAAGGTGTCCAGCGGAACCAGGGGTATTTGCCCAATGGACCTTTAGATGAATGAAGTTTCCGGGGAGAATTTTTGATGTGTATTATTCTATTAACACCAATGGTCAAGCATGGTGAGTTTGAAGGTCCTTCGCACGCGATTTATACCTTCTGCTCAAGAAGTAGGGCCGCAATATTGCATACTACCACTTGCAGTCAGGCAAATGTCACAACAGTGCCAGTATTGTCGAGCATTGGTAAGCTTTTCTGTCGTCTTCTCAAGTCAGAACATGGTAAGGATTGTCGCCAGATGAACGAAATGCTTGCAAATCCTAGGAAGACTGACCCAGTTGACGCATGGATCGGTTCCGCTGACATTAAGAAGTTTGGATGTGAATCCAAACGGTTTCGCGGTAGCAGTTGTGAAACCCATATCAAACCATGCCGCGGGATTATATACAATATTTGAAGTGGTTCGCATGTCCAAAGGAACCAATTCAAAAAGAGCAAATGGTTGCTCAACTCAATGTTCATGAGCGAGCGTTTCGAGAACATTTGTATCCCTTTGTTGTTGGAGACAGGAAAATGGGAAGCAAGAAATACATCCTCTTTGGGCACCCTGAATGACATTCCTCATCGACAGAAAGTCACTGTTTCTAAGGGTTGCCTGGAACAAACTTGGGAAAGTGGTCATTGTTAGCCAACGCAAGGGGCACTTACCACATAGTGAAGTTGTAACGGTCGGACGCTATCTTCGAGTGACGCGTAATACCAGAACCTCCCTCCGGGCAAAACAAAGTCGGAGCTGGGTTTCTATACGGTACTATTAGGGTAAGAGAAATTCACAATTTGTACAAACCTCGACAGTAGATACGCGTCCAAAACAAACAGTCCGCTTGGACTTCAAAAGTGCAAAGCAAGGGAGCAAACAGGCTCCAACGTGCGACAGTCACACGTGCAAAGTCAGATACAAATGGCTGGATGACCTCAAGGCCAAATGGGTGAAGTGGTAAGGACAAACAAAAGTCAGTTCATATATACACACTAAACACAAAAATGGGGCGGGTGTTACAAATGGGGGCATAATAAACGTGGGGAATTTCATTGTCACCATAACGGATGATACACTGTGTTTGATCAGAAGCCATGGTGACGTGGAAAATAAACATAATAAAGCACGGGAGTACTGCAGAGAGAAAAATTAAGGAGTGATTCGGGCTCACTAATTATGTAGCGGACTAGGACCTTATCAGCGTGTTCGGGTAAATTAACAAGCAAAGTAACAAATACAAATTCACAAAATCACAATAGGAAGGGAATGAGTAGTCAAATGGGAACTCACGAATTTGTAGATCCAATAGTCCACTACACCGATCCAAAAGCAGTAACTGGCTGTGAAAGTAAATGCTCAATTGTCGGAATTTCTCACAGATGGTTCCGCGTGCGTGATATATTCCACGGTAGGAAAATTATTCACGGCTGAAAAATGTCACAGGGATTTGTTGTGACGTTGAACAGTTGACACAAACACAGAGATTTAGTCCCACTGGTTCCGCAGTCAATGACCTCAAGGCCATATGGGTGAAGTGGTAAGGACAAACAAAAGTCAGTTCATATATACACACTAAACACAAAAATGGGGCGGGGGTTACAAATGGGGACATAATAAACGTGGGGAATTTCATTGTCAACATAACGGATGATACAGAAGTTATGATCTATGCAAACTCGACTATATGAAACCCAACGAGGAGGAAGTGTGGCTCAGATTTAGGGAATCGCAGCCAAATTCTGGACAAATACGCCATTTACGATTGGTGGTTGGGATACTTAAGTCGCCTGCAAAGAAAATGTGAGATTACTCATAAGGTGGAAGACGTCCCATACGATTGCTGGGCAAGGTTACTTTCAAAGTGTGCAACGGGTGAACAATTGCTTACATTTTTGTTGTTTGTGTATACGCCTAATTTCCTCTGCTGTCGTATGGAGTAGAGTATAAAAATGAAGGCAGCTGGAGCTGGTGCAAGGATTACATGGAACATTCTTTTCAGAAAGCCCATGCCTCCCCACTACCCATTTTTGCAGTTAGATTGGCGGGTCTGTTTTTCTACATCGAATTCAGCTCGAGACAGTTGGAAGAGGAGAATGTGGGTTCCACGGCCCAGACTAGGCAGTGTGTTGGCAGGGGCAAAAAGACGGAGGATTGTTCCGGCGAATGATTTAGGGGCTGTCAAGAAGTCCGGAGTTATTCTAACGGGCTCACTACTAAAGCGGAATTAGTCTCCTTTCATTCGCACGTTTTCCTGTCTTGAAAAGTGTTTACCAAAATCGGTCTTGTAGGACGAGTTTCTCGCACAGAAATGCTCGGTTGTTGTAAGTGCCGTGTGCGTTTCTATTTTTAAAGGGCATTTTTTGAGTCAGGGTGATGTGAGAGTCCTCTGTCTTGAACATCACTGGCCATAAGAATGGGCGTCTGTTGTACTGCTGCCTCACAAGTCCAGGCCTTTTGTTTTGGTATGCACTCGTGACGACATCAACCTTTCACAAAAGCTTGCTGCTGTTGTACTCTGCCTCACAAGTTCAGGCCTTTTTTTAGGTATGCACTCGTGAGGACATCAACCTTTCACAAAACTTGCTGAACTTGAGGATACGATCTTGAATTCTAGACTTTATGTATGGAGGGACAAGTATAGAGATTGAACCACGTTTAAAAATGACACGCGCGACGACCCAAGCAACTAAATGACTAGATTTTGTTGGTAGAACCTTTATTATCCAACCAGAAACTCATCGTGTACTCCTCAGAACTTTGAATTTATTCCGAGGGTTTGAGAACCTATTGGCCGGAACCGAGGGCACTTCATTTTTACCGTGCAGGGGGTTCAGAAATGAGGACGCGATCATCTTTCAGCCGCTTCCTTGACGAGATGCTGAAGCTGTGGAAGAACGGTAGTGCAGAAGAGACGCTCAGATTATCTCCAATGGTCCGAGGCCTTACGGACAGGTTGCTGCAAGGAGTTCCAGAACTTCAGAGGAAACCATTGGCAAAAAGCCATTTTAACATAACGATGCTTTTCTCGACTTTCGTTACATTGTCCTTACAGTACTTTGTAGCCGGAGATGTATCCAACATTCGAGAAAGTAATCATGTCAACTAAACTCATATTTCACTCGCCTAGGAGTTTGAGGCGATTCTCATGTAATTGAATTCGACAACAAGCGGATTAGTTGCAGTGATGGTGGTAACTACAGCTAATAACTGAGTTGGATGTAATTGACTATAGCAGATTATTAACTGTACATTCTTAACATGCTGAACTGGCATGAAAGGCCTAAATGCAAAATCCAGAAATTAGTAGTACGCTGTGTCCAATTTAGCTGTGCAGCCGACACTCATTTTCGGGGTGGGAAATGTGCAGCCCAGTTGTTCCGACAAAATCGTCCTTCTAGAATGATGAAACCTCCACGCTTACAGGGGAAGGGAGGCAGTGGTTTCCAAAAAGACGGGCCTAAGAAAACGAGCGACGGCTACACGGTAGACCGCTTTTCGCAGAGTCGTGGATCCTAGGGTAAATGGTTTAGACTTTGGGCAAATTTCAAATTCGTGTTTGAATAGAAAGCTCGTCAACTGTCTACTTAATCAGCATTGCAGATAAATTTTCCACAAATCTGAGGTTTGCTGCAAACTTACTGATGAGGCTGAAACAGTTTTAAAATGCACACCAGCTTTTAAAACCCACTTTGCAATCACAATATTTTGGAGGAGTCTGTTCAGGCAGATCCTCAAATCTGAGTGTTTCTGCGTACACTCAGATATAAGGATCTGCTGGCAGGATCAGCGCTTTTGTGAGATATGTCAGGAGTGGGTTCGTGACACTCAGCCCACTAAACTGAATGGTTCAGCCAGGAATAGACCCGGGACCGGTGTGAAGAAATTGGGCAATAATCTCACTAATCATGTCGTTAGGTCTATCAAAAAAGGTTTGCGAGATAGCATACGTTCATAAATTCCTAGGGATAGGAGCCCTGTCGTGAGTCCGGCAACCTTTTTAGAACACTGACAAAGGAACAGATTAACCTAGGTTAACCTGGCATTTGCACCTCAATCATGCAGCAAGTGTTAGCAGTGGACGGATACTAAAGTGGGTCCTCAACTGCGTGGCAGCAAACCTTCGGACGACAGCGGCGGCCAGCCAACACGTGAGAACTTCAGAAGTCCCATCAGTTATACAGGGTAGAAACATGTCTATGGACTTCTCAGCTAAACGGCTTCAAGATGGTAATGATGGCTTGTCTTCCTCATATGTTACAGATCGAAGTTTTTCGGGTATCCCTTTGAAAATTCAGCACCATTTGAAATTAATTATAATTCCAAATCCGGGGTGTTGTCAGTACAGGTTATGCAAGCCTCATTTGCTAGAAGATCGATAAGGCTTTTCTAGTCTTTAAAACCAATGAAATTGTGAAGGCTTCTATATTTACGGGACCTATATATATATATATATATATATAATCTGAAGCCTAGAATTCTGTTTAAACCTAAGTCCAACATCCGGAATGTGGAAATTACCATCAACTTCCTTTTCCTTGATGAAGTCTGGTGATTTACGGGCCAGACTAAACATTAGAAGGGGCTCTAAAGTTTCAGTGTATGAATAATGTGTGAACAAAATATCATCAAAGTAGCGTTCATTAGAGGGCATCTGTGAAATTACTGGACTCAGGAATATGCTCGCTAAAATCGGTCAAGGTAGACAACTAATCGCCACCACACCACTCCGTCGGTAAGTGATGTCACTGAATGAAAGTTGCACTTTGAACGTTAAACATAAAAGCAGTTTCAATCACGTGGAAACTACTTGAAACCGATTGGGTATTCATCGTTTTTCGAAAAAGTTTGGTGACAATCGGTAGATTTATTGCTGGGCAACGTTTCGCTTACATGCATGGCGCAGTCCCCGAGTTTTCGTCAACCTTATATTCTACCAAATTCGACTGATTTTGACAAACACTGATTTGCCGATCAATTTGGTTTTTGGGGAATATAAATGAATCACTGTTTTATGATATTGTTTCCTTTATGAAAATATACTCTGATATCTCGAATATCGTATCAAATGAAACAGGAGTCGGTCTTTTTGCAGCACGTTCAGTTGAAGAATATCATAAACGAGAGATTTAGTTGAGTCTCCTGTGAAAACCAAATTGATTTGCAAATGAGTGTCATCATCATCATCATCGACAGCATGACATCAGTGTTCAACACCGATGCTTCACTGCCGTAGCAAATGAGTGTATTTGTCGACAGAAGCATGAATCCGAGTTGATCAGTCAAATATATTCATACCCTATTGATCAAAACTGACCGTCATAAAGAAAGTCACACTTCCCTAGTGGTTGCGCGCAAAGTAGCCCGTATTTAGCTTGCGCAATTAAATCACTCGGAACCTATCAAACTTGACCCATGCGCTTTGTTCTTATTGCTATTCCATAAGTATCTCAGGGGCAATTTGTCACCTCATGTTCTCATCACCAGCGATTATAACTCCTCTGGATACACCTGTGAAATTTCCGATTTTCAGTCGTCATGGCGGTGAAAAAGTTTCGCTTTTCTTTCACGGTTCTGGTCTTTATGGTTTTTCTTTCGAATATTGGTGAACAAGACTTGATAAGGAAAAAAACCGCCTGGGAGACTCCGACTTAACATTAGGAACACGAAAATCCTACAAACCAACAACTAAAACAGAGTAACATCATGCGAAATCATAAATTTCTTGCATGGAGCTGATAATAAACAACTTCACGCTACAGACGTTTGCCTTGGACCAGAGACTAGAATAGTGTAAATTAGTTTCGTTGGATAGTCTTACTAACCCAATTGGGTGGCAAATCCAGTGGATGAGCCCCTTTTTCTGACCTAAATTTTTCAGCGCCATCGGTGAACATTGACCAATATGATTCAGAACATTCAGGTGTTTCTTTAACAAGACCACACTTGCGAAAGTTTAATTTTCAGCAGAGGCAAGGTTAGCGCCAACAGGTTAGTTGTTTTTGCAAGATGGTCGTTGGTTTATCTCCAGCATCCTGCTTGGTTTGTATAGTAATTTTTGTGCACAATTCTGAAACCTCATCGAGTTGAATGGAGCCTCATAACTCCTTGTGAGTTGTAGCCCGTTCACACAGTTGGTATGTCTTAATGACGCAAATACCCTTGATGAGTTTGGATTGCGTGAAGAGAAGAAACCGTGTGAGAGACATGATCAGTTTATTACGATAACGAAGTAACCTCAGCTAAAAGTCAAGATGAGTGTCCCATTTGCAACCCAAAGACTTTGCCTGAAGATGTAGATGTACTGTGGTTTGACAAACAAGCAAATGAGTGGCGGTCTTGGCAAATTTGTCTGCCTTGATCATATCAGCTTAGTATGCTGAACTCAGGCTGATCCAAGCTAAATACAATGTGACGAAATGAGAAACGGAAGTGGATTTTCTCGTGTCCTGCAGCATTCTTCATTTATTTTCAATGTACTCATGTGTGAATAAAACTATCCAATAATGAAATGCTCAGGAGGCTGTTGGAATAAGGGAAATGCCCACGTTATGGTGCAATTTAGAATCAACTCAGATTTTTATCGGAAATGTGACAGCACTAAAGAGGTCCAGCGAAGCGATTTTGATATTAACCATACAAGTGGCGATGTGGTGATAAGAAATGGCAATGCTTATTAATCACGCTAAAACAATGCATTGCAAGATAAAGTTTGATAAGGAAACATCCCTATGAATGAATAGCGTGCAATGTCATATACAATACAGTGGATTTAAAGCACTTTAAAAGTAGAACCCAGCGTTTGTTCTGTGCCAATTTTTATTCATTCACTCACTGAGTCAAATTTCATACCATAGAATCACTATACCAGCATCATCTGACTAAGAACTCTTCTCTGGACATCCGCGGCCCTCAAAAAGCGCGAAAAGGAAACTCCAAGGGGCTCGATTATGAATATTTGTTCACATTACAAGCTATTGCACCCATAGTGCCGGAAAATCAGGATTGAGCAATCAGACCTGGTGTTTTAACCAAACGGTGCCCCTCAGCTGATTTTCGTGCATCGTTTGTGCGTTTTTTATTACCATGGGATGAGAGCAATCACCGGTTTACTCTAGCTTCATATTCGGCCTTGCCTAAATGGCCTATGAATTACTCTCTACTTACCGAAGTCCGGTATTTCATTCAGTGTTTCAGAAATCCTACCGCACAAACTAGATAACATGGGTTTGAAACCACCAGTGATTACACATCTTTATGCCATTTGTGGTAATCTTTCAAAATACACTACGTTTCAGTTTGAGGTGTGTGACAAGAAAAAAACCGGTCCTTAGTATGGTAAAAAACAGCACGATAATCTTGAATATGTTAATTTGTAATATCCATGGGGAAGCTCATTTTTACCAAAAGCTCGATTTTGCTTAAGAAATGGTAAAATAGGCTGAATAGTGAGAAACGGCCTCCTTCAAGAAGGAAAATAAGTTTTCGTTATTTTCATAATTTCAGCATATTGTAGTAGTTCCAGTGTTGATATTTACGAAAACCATGAACAGTAAATTTTTTAATGTACTACTCATAAGGTTGCTGAAAATCCATCGACAGCCCACGACCGGTTTCGCCGTTTTTGGGGCTCATCAGGTAGGCGCAGTCCCCGGGTTTCCGTTTGTTTGCAGATTACACACATGTTTCGCCGTTTTGGGGCTCATCAGGTAGGCGCAGTCCCCGGGTTTCCGTTTGTTTGCAGATTACACACATTATTCCCAAAAATGGAACAAGGAATAAAACATCATGGTGAATTGGTTTATATATTCGTTTTAAGTGAGGATTATATGGAGAAATCAACGATATGAAGGCGTGCAATGCTGAAGATACTCAGAAATCATTTCACTTAAAAGAGCAACCTGGTTAAAAAATGAACGAATTATTTTTAGAATAGGAGATGACAAAACTTGAGGAATTCATAGGAATACCAGAACAAAGTACCACCAGATTGCTCGTTGACAAGCTTTTACGTTAACGACGAGACTGAATGACCCAGCACAGTTTTATCTTCCCGGGACAATACAGAACAGCGTTCGAAATGTTTGTGGTCTGAATGATAAGCGGCTTGTAATGAGCCACATCTGAAATTCGGAAAGCTGACTTTGTCTGCAAATTGACCGAATTGTCTGAGTGAGGTTGCAGTTGTTGCGATCGATTGGCCAGAATCCCGAATCCTGAGTGAGCTATTCACCCACGTCCCAAGGACACATCCCTCATCACATTGGTAATAAATTTTCATGCTCAGACAATTTCGATTTCATTTCCCCAAACCCTGTTGATGGTGAAAAATTAGATAAGCTCTCACATCAGGCATCGTTTTTCATTTTTATTATTGCCTTCATCCAACCGAAATTTGCGGGTTTTTCGAACAAGTCTGGTGCGGACTCGAAATTTGCAGTCACATTCATGGTTTTGTTAGATTGGACGAAGGAACAAGATTGATAATGGCGAGGATGGAAGCAACAAACATCCCACTTAGTGTTCTGCTTTCTCTTTGGTTTACATTATTTAACCGTGTTTTATTTATTTCTAGCTTTGTACTACACTTTACTTAGGGACAGAAGGCGGTATCTCACAAAATTGTTTTGTGTGAGACCATACCAGATAAAAAATTGTTACCATTCAATGAGGGCCCAAGTGAACCTCTGTAAAAATTCAAAACAAAACTACTTTCTGGGGAGAACAGAAGTGTCCCCATGTATAAGCTTTTCTGTCGCTGGTGAATAGTACTCCCTACAGTTGATTTATTTTTACGTAGATTTGGATTCTCCTACCTCCATTCAGATACTGTTTTACCAGCTCCAGCATCAAAAGTTTCTGGCGGTTAAAACATGCCTTAGCTTAGTCTTTTGACGAAAATGATCTAAGGAACCTTCACCCGGTCATCATTCTATCGAGTGTGTACGTCGCAACTGAATTGGCAGAAATATGACTTGCAATCTTGCAGACATTCTCTTCTGCTAATTACACCTATGCTTGCCAATGTTAGGCCAAAATTTATGATGAAAATTAAGGATAAGAAATTTGCACGCTAGCTATATTTTATAAACAAACGGCAACGTCATAGTTCCTTCTAATGCTCCCCGCGGCATAACTGGCGGCGAGCATAAGATTGCGACAAAGTGAATCATTTGGAGGGTTGATTTGTTTACACCCAATAGTCCGCCTCCGCTTTCGCTTGTCGAACTGCGATGGTGTGTAAATTCACAGCTGACCCAAATAGAAAGAAGCCTAGTTTGCCTGGAACTTAGAACAAAGATTAACAAGCAGTGATATGGTGTTTGTCCCAGAGAAGCTTTTGACACTACTACCCTAAGTTTAGTGTACTCTCTCTACATCAGTAGTATGCCCCAATCTCAAGAGTAAGACCTCGGGGACTAGGTTTGTTGCAGATCTAATATCCCATATCCAGAGTTCACTGAATGAATAGTTGTGCCATACAGAAAACAAATGTTTCCCATGACTACCTATCCTCCAATATGATCACTCCCTAGCTTATAGAGAGGAAGCTGATAATGATGCATTGCTTAAATGGTTACGGTTATTTTGTTGCACGAAATTGTTTGTCCCGCAAGCTCTTCCGGGGAAATCATATTGAGTTCCAAAACCTCCAATTCAGTAAAATACTGAGGGCTCATGTTGATAGTGTCGTCTTTCAAAGAAAGACTTACGGGTTAGCTGCCGCGAAACTTTTTAAGGACGTGAGAGGATTATTTACGAAGTTATTAGGTTAAAATGAACCAACAACCGAACTCAGTAATTATGCAAAAATGCTTTGGGAAAAAGTACATATTGGATTTAATTAAATAAAGTGGAAAATAAGAGCACTAAATCCACTATAATTAAAGCTCTTTTCGTGGTTGAATGAGAAAGTTTTTTTAGATTTCTTTCACGACTTAATCGTCGCACTAAACTGTATTGAGAAATTTGGTCACCATGGTGTGATCTGCATAATCATCGTGGAGGATCAGGTAAGTCCGAAGCCTATGGCGTCAGGACATTGAGGTGCTGTCTCCAGTGACCGGGTGTATCAGTCAGTAGGTGATAAACACAGAAGTATCCGCTGACGGGCGCTTCATTTTTTTGCCAGTGGCTGTGGCTCTGAGGGGCGGAAGTACACTCGTGTACACATCGAAACAAATGAACGAGTTCTTGGCCCAGCCGCGCATCTCTCAGTGGGACGGAGGACAAAGTCGCAGGCCAGGTAGGCGCTGTGAAGTTTAAATCTGCTTACTCACCCGAATATACCGGGTCAGCGAGCGGGGTTAGTTGGCCACAAAAAATATTCGTCTGATTTTTCACACACATACACTCTTTATTCTTGTTACTGCGTTAGTTACAAGTACCCTAGTTCATTGCAGTTGAATAATTAAACCCTGCTCCTAAGCTGTGTAAACCAACAAGGATGATCTTAGAAAAACTGCAGCGCTGTTCAAAACGCGCTCGGTATGAATTACCTGTGGCAGGCTGAGGGGTCATGCCCCTCAAGGTTGTCGATAGTTCGTGGTATAAACTCAGGTCGTAGGATTGGTACTGATAAGAAACTGATGAAAGTTTCTGACAAAATTAAAATCAACCAGAAACGTGTGAGCCCATAGAAGTGTTAAACCAATGATGGCTATCAAGGAATTTTCAGCACCCTCATGAATAGTGTCTCCTCAAAAAATATGGTGCGATATCTAGAATATGTAGCAAAAGAAGCACGAGGCAGTCTTTATGCAGCAAATTTAAGAAAGCAGATTCTTCTGGAATTCAGTTGAGTGCCCTGGTAAAACTCATATAATTTGCAAAAATGTCTATTTCTCGATTTGTGTATGTGTCCGATTCGTGTTTAAATGGAATACGGAGTTGACGGAAAATGGGGAACTGAGCCTATCAAATGAATTCCAAAGAAAGCAAAAATCATCTGGGCTGTCGGAAAGCAACCTTAGGAGTAGTGTTCCCCTGAGAGGTTACATGACCATGTTTTTGGTGCACTGACAATAATCAGTTTACTTTCTTTCTCTCTGCTGCCTTTTGTTCTAATGACCTGCTTACGTTTCATCATTTATCATTCTTTTCAGGATACTATGATGCTTGTTTCCTTATTCTCCTCAAGCTGGTAGATTCTTTGCAGTTTACAACATTTCCATACTAATTTGTGAAGGATTTAGTTGTGAGTGTCAGAAATATCGAAGTGTCCAAATTCTAACTCCAGTGGCAACTGTAACAGTTTCTGCCTCCGGATGCATTGGGGTAAACGTTGTCGGTGCCGTGATATATGATAAAGCATGGACTTTTGCTTCCTCTAGGTAACCGGAACAGGTGTGTATTATGTGAATCAAGACAGACTTGAAAAAGGCACTACGGAGTCACCTCAATCCAGCCTCTTAGAGAACACCGTTGCGCACTGTCTAAAAGATTCTCTTTGGAGGTCGCTTTTTGGGATAGCACTGAATAAAGTGCGTAGAAAGTGAAGAGGCTATGGTACCGTGATTAGAAGGTAAGTGCAACGTTTGATGGAATTTCGGGTACTGCATTCTTAACAGTAAAAGTGGTGGTGGTATATGACCAAGGTCGTCACGCGTTTTTCTTTACCTTCAACAACCACTTTGAAGGACTTGGTAGAGGTCAAAATAACATGTTTTGATTCAGAGACGCTGTTTATGGAGGTTGAAGTCGTAAGTCCAAAAAAGCAATGCGGTACGCGCCTTATCTTGTTATGGTGTCTCCAAGTTCATGGGTCACGTGTTCCTTTGGCTAACACTTATCACCGAGCCCGTAGAGCAAGTGGAATAAATGGCTGTTGTGCCACATTAAGCTGTTGAAAATGTTGACTACGGGACACACTGTTTATCTTGTTACATATGATGAGCAGCAATCAGCTCGAAGCGCTCGAAGATTAATGAAATCCTGCGTGTATCTAATTTAATCTCCCCGAGTAATCATGTCCTTGTGAGACCCGTATAGTAAGTTTAATGGATAGAACAAAAAATACTTCCACTGGTGCCTAATCCAGTGACATATTTCGGCAAGAAATATCCAGGGTAAGAACTGAGTGGTCCTTTGATGCCAGGTGTCATTTCTGGGGGAGATTTTGTGAATTCTATCTTAAACAGCTTACAGCACTTGATCATAAAGTGGTGAAAGTTTAAGTTACAAAGATGCAGTGCTGTTTGCAATGCGAAAGTGTTTGATGCCGGAATCATGTTAAGCAGTCTTCGTGCAGTCTATATTCTCGCATTACACTTGACTGGGAGCATCCTCAGCTCGGTTGTGCATTTCCTAAAAAAAGTTTGTCGTGCAAAGATCTGAAGGCGCAAAAATATTTCATACCATCTCTTTTTTTCGCACGATGATCGAACAATTTAGAAGTTAGGCGAAACCACATTTTTTAACCAGATTATGGAAACTACTGTCCAATGCGATCCGGTTGAAATTCGTGCAACTGTAACACCTTCGTAATGTAAACCAGAGATTCAAGTGAATTTCAACTGGTTATGCAGTAAAAACCAACTTACTTTCCAAATGAGCGTTGGTAGGCTGTGGAAGAGTTTCCATTAAGCAACCTAACCTAGGTGACCTCATATAACCTAGCAAATCCAGCTGATTAAATCTTGTCTTGGTTCGAAAAGACAGAATAGGGGCAAAACCAAGTACTCAGCATTGTGGCACTGGGTCTTGTTTGATATTTCTGTCTTATCAGTAACACATGCAGTGCATCTATCTTCAGTTTACTCATAACTATGAAAACTAGACTTGAAAAACATTTTGATACTAATCACATTGTTTTGAAACAAGAGGAGCGTCTTACAAGTGAGTAGCTAGTATGTCAATGAATGTAAAAAAATTCTCATATTTACAAGACGCGGCAAATAAATTTAATCAAACTTTAACTCACAGTACCATTCTTACTGTCCATTAAGTGGATTTTCTAAAACTATTGTGAGGACCCAATGTGGCTTCGGAGTGTCCTAAAGTAATTACTTAATCAAGTTCCCTCTCAGTTGCTTCAGTGTATCAATAGGCTTATGGATGGGTAACTGTCTTGTCAACCAATGTGCAAGCTCAAGGCCTAAGTGCAGCACGCACTACGGTCCACTGTTCATTAACAAAAGTCTATGAAAACTATACAGGATAGCCCAATGTTTGTTAAGCATATGTATGTCGCGGGTTCGAGACTCCTCGGAGTTTCGTGAGATGCGCACTGCTGATGATTCCCAATAAGGATGAAACAGCTGTACAGTGCTTCTCGACATTTCAGCATAGATTGGCTTCACTTACAGGACGAACCCTCCACAAAAATATGTAAAAGTCTCAGAGGTAGCTGACGTTGCCCGATTTTAGACAATACACTCCTCGTCGAAGATATACTTGTTTAAGGAGAAGGCTTGTTACGATACCGGAAACCTCAGCCACATAAGCGCTTTCGCCTTTATTTTGATTCATCTGGTCGACTTAGGGGGGCACAGACATGTACCCCTTTTGAGTACCAGTTTCAAGCTGTAACCTGTGATATATATCTTCATCTAAATTTTTCAATGCTCATCAGGATGGAGTTGTGTACAACAGATATGGATCATTCACTATCCTACCGGACAATCACAGTTGAAGAACGCCTCTGATGATTCATGGAATCATTTTAATCCACAAAAAATGTGCTCATTAAAGGACGTTCTGTATTCTTGCGTTCGAATTTTGTCACCGTAATGCATATTCACACATTCATTCATTTCAGCTTTTACGGATTCCCGCCTGAATTAATGGAGAAAACTGCGCAACTCAGACCAGTAAAATCTAATTGGAACTGCCCTAGATTGTGGACTGTAGGTGGCATAATTTTAAAACGACATATTACAAACACTGGGGATGAATCTTGACGGAATCAAACCCTAAAAATGCGGATTTTGGGGTTGGAATATTTTTTATCCTTGAAAATTATTTCATGGTCTAGTTCAAGACCTGAGGTGTTGAGGAACAACCATAAAAAAGCTAGTGGAGTCATATACTTGCGTGAAAGAGGTCGAGTGAGTACCTGCATCAATAGGACATTGACGGAAATTACGGAAAAGGCAGAACCAAAAGCTTATCCGCAAGCGGTTTCACTTTGTTATTTTGACACATTCCCTAGGGATCAAGTACCTATCCTCTCTTTTGGTAACCTCAAGTGTATGACCACAGGATTATGAGTTCCCCAGATAAGTTCATTTAAATGCAGGTGATTTTCTGATTCCCGACAAGATACCTGTTGCACCTGCTTTATTGAATCGTTGATGGTTTACGGGGAAACTTATTCAGATTGAATTTGAGAAGGCAAAGGGACTGCATGAAAGTTTTTCAAAGCTCTAACAAAGAGACTGGTGGATTTTAAGTCCTAAATTACGTGAAATCCAATGAGTCCGAAACTGCTGCTTTGAATATAATAGGAGTGAAGCAAGGACTGAGGACAACACAGGTTTAAAGTGGACAAATGATTTATATTTTCCTATATTCAACAGTAGAATTTAGCAAAAAGTTGTCACAAAAAAGACCAATTTCCTCTAATTACATTTTGTTGAATCTTTCTTTCGGTAAAAATTATGTCGACGGTACCTCGACCACTTTGAAAGGTACACTGATTATCAGGAATATTTTGCTTTGGAATTTCAGCGGCTAGTCAACTGTCAAGAATACGGGTCATAATCTTGCCTGTTGTGCATAGAAGAATGATTTCGCGGTAGCTGTTCTCTTCGCCTTATACAGAGAAGGTATCGCCTCGTTTTTGAAATCTCGCAAGATATCTCCAACCCTTCACATTGTACATGAAAAATGAAGTCTGTTTTGAAGTACGGTCCTCTTATTTTGAACAGCTTTACGGAAAGCCATCCATTTGCGGAGCTCTTCTATTCCGAAGATGGTTCACGGCCCTCAGCATTCTTTCAGCCGTAGAAAATCCAGTCAAGTATGTTTACAGTGTATGTTTGAACTTTTGATCTATATAGCATAAATCAACATTTTTTGGTGGTAAAGGTGAGGTTTCCAAGCTGCCTGCGTTTCATCCGGCTCGTTAGGCATTTTTTAATGGTTCGCTTGTCTTCCGTTAGTCAAAGTGGACACTTTTTCTACCCTTCTGTTCCACCGGTAAAGAATTTCTTGTGGCAGCAGTGATCCGCGTGCAACTGTAGCGCTTTGCTCAGTTCCTTTTATCATTGATCTTTTGGATTTTCAGGTGTTTCAGAAACTGGATTCAAACGCATCCGGCGACTCTTTACCGCTTGTCCGAACGGCTGTTCAATGACGTTTATCAAAATACCACAATGGATTGGGTCCTGTTTGCTTTGATCACTTTGGTTACCAAACATTCGATATCAAGAAGTTATTTCTTGCACCTGAAGTCTCGGTGTTTGTCAGATCATGGAGTGTTTTGGTCAACATCAAATTTCTCTCCTGGATCAAGGGGGATTTTGACCAGTCACTCTTAATAAAAAAGTTCTATATGCCCCGAACTCAATTTAGTTCTATCGACAGCAGGTGCTTGGGTATGTATTTATATTTGGATCCATTATCTTTTGGATATTTTGGGACCTAGCATTCGTCGGCCTGTCCGTCAGAGCTTCGCAAATTTTCGATGCAGTTTACTAGCTCTTCAGCTTTGTTGCACCGAACTTGAGTGGGTTTCATCCTGAGTTATGGCATGGAACTTTCCTGAGGCTGAGGGGTAATTTGTCATAATCCAGTGGGTTATCCAAGGTACAGTTTGCTAACGCATCAGTATATCACGGAGTTCTCTTTTTAACACACTAAAATGGTGTATTAGATATCCACGTCCAAGTCATAAATAAGTCTATGTGGGAAGCGATGCCAGTTTCGCATTGTGTCGCACAATTGTTATTCAGAACACGAATGCCGCACACGTCGTCAGTAAACGTTTATCGTTTTCTGGCTTCGAACAGACGCAATCTCTTCCTTCAAGTTCCTCATCGTTGACAACCGGAGCATTGAAATTAGGGAGACACAACTACATGGAGATGCGGATGTGACCAGGTTCGACAGTTGGTCACAAAATTCCTTCTTTTCCTCATACAAGTCAGACACTGTAGGGGGATAGACTCATATAAATACATAAAACCTTGTTCTGGACAAAATACTTGGACCAACCATCATTCAAAGTTTGATACAATTCATTCTATATATTACCTGATCCACACGGTCTTCAGCTGAGAATAAGAAATTGTGCCCACGTCGGCTCTCTTTCGTTGTTCCACCCCGACAAAAGAGATAGACACAGTTCCAAACCTTTCCTTGATTATCAAACCTAGCCTCATCGAGTGTGGTACAGTATACCACTTTAAGCTTGAGTTTGTTTGTAATCGGAGCAGTTCATATTTCTGTCCTCTGTCCTCTATAATTATCAAGAAGGGTGCTCACTTTCAGGCTCCACTTCGTAGGCTGAGCGTTTTTCTTCTTCTTGGTGCCCGTGTCACTCATGAAAATATAGAGAAAATTAACCGCTGAACTTTCGGGAACCCCACTTCAGAGTTTCGAATCCAGGTACTGTCTCAAAGTTGACCTAGCCCTAGGACAAAAGGCATAGGAAACATAAGTCTGACTCTTGATGCCACTGCGCACAAAAGCTAACTTATGAGCATTTTAACTCCACTTGATGATAGGTACGGTCAAATATTGAACGTACGGTTTTTAAGCCGAGCTTTTCTGGCCTGCCATTGCTCAGGAAAGTATATCGCATTTTTCGCAAGTATGAAGATTCTGGTCATCAACTGGTCTTAAAATTCGGTTTTGGCGACCAACACGACTTTTTCCATATCGCCTGGTAGTGCAAAAACGCGCTGCTTTCGTGAGACTACTTCTCATTTGTTTTTCTTGCACAGCTAAACTTTATGGAACTGAGTTCCAGCAACAGAATCATTTCAGCGCCAAAGCCCACCTCCCCTCACACAACAAGGTGGCAGTTCTAAGTCTGGAGACCAGCTTTGTTTATCCATTTATGTATACATCTATATACACATGTATATATACATATATACATAGAGAGACCTTCATTTGAACCGATATGTTGAAACATTTAAAATAACTTGCATTTGAATTTATAACAGGCACATTCCGTGTTATGTGTGACGTATAATTTGCATGTCATACAATAGGTATACAGTCACATGAAATATACTGCATATATAGGACATGACCTGTACCATTGAACGACTGTGTCAGCTCCTACGAAAACTTTTGTGTTCATCCTCATACTTGTGTTGGTCGCAACATGGAACAACATGGACTGGTGTCATCCGAAGTGTAACAAGGGCTAGAAAAGCTTCCTTGTCTTGGGACAAATTTGTTGTCAGCCAGGATAAATAACATGCGACGGTTGAATCGGTCAAAAATGCAGAATTTTGGAAAGACAGTTACAAAGCAATTATAACCATTGGATTCAAGCCAAAAAAACGTCTAGACTGATTTTATGTAGATAATGCATTTCTCCTTTCCTTATCAATGGAAAAACGGTTCTTATAAAAACGCGCCGTCGGATTCATTGGCGCCCGTGAAGCCTCGCGATGTAAGGACAAAATGCAAACGATTTAAGCAGACCGGTGAAAGAATAATTGAATGATGAAGAAAGAAATGTAATACGTTCAATAAATTCGGAATACCGGAACCGGCCGGTTGGAGGGAACATCTTTCGAAATTTATTAATATACTCAAACTATATTGGGATTACCTTGCACGATCGCCTCCATTAACTTTAAAGTTGGATTTTACAATCCACTTAAGAAGGCTGAACTTCGGTTGTGAAAATCGAGCATAACCGATAGAGTGCCGAAACGGATGAGATCAGTACTGAAAAATAAAGTGATTTTACCTGCGTTGCATAGTCTGAGGACTGAAAATACCATAAGAAATTTTAGGATCTCAAAAATCCTAATACAATTCAATGGAAAGTAAAGTTAGCAAATAGAAAATAATTGTCGAGGGATCTTTCCTATAATGCACAAAAAATTATGGCACTAATCTAACTCAATCATATGTGTATAAGTATTTCGACTGAAAATAACGTTGAAAAGCGAAGTGGATTTCAAAGCTAAGATAGTGCGATGCACGTTTTATTTCGCAGTGGAGCTGCTGGGAGGGTGTGATTTTGACCCCTTTTCCGTAGTGGTGGAAACATAGAGGCAGACATAGCATTGCAGAGAGAGAAGGAAATAACGAAATTTTCCACTGCCGTTAGTTCTGTTTCCCTCCCCTGATGGGGTTTGTTTTTGGTTTGGCCGGCTATACGATATAACGGCTAACCGATAGCAGTGGCGTTTATGCTGTCACTTTCTATCCAACGTGTCTCAATGAGTAGTGAAATTATATCTCAGATGCTCGTAGTAGGCTCATCCCATATCTCTACTAACCAATTTCTCTTTCTATTACTAGGTTTTATTCAAGCAAATTTAGTTGGCTGTATGACAGAGAAGCAGTGATGTTCCCATCTGGTGTTGCCGCTGATGATGATGATGGTCATTAGGAGAGGAGCTCAAACTCAGAGAAGGCCGAAATTCTGGCACACTTTGTCAAGTTTGAAAACCCTAATAGTGGTTCCCAAACTTGTGAGACTCTGGAAGGAGATAGAGAGACTTTCCGAACTTTTACGGTTACAATCTAAAAAAACTTTGATGGGCGACACATATATGTGCTCAAGCGCCAGCGAAATATTCAGAATATACAATATGAGCACGAGCTCAGCCACCTTGAACTGCTCAACTTTTCTGTGTAGAATCTAACCTGCAGGTCACCAGCGTATTCACTCTAAACCATCATGAATGCACTGATGAGTCACCTGATTAAGGTTCTTTAGAATAAACCAACATCTGCTCCGATTTCCAATTTTCCATTGACTGTAAACTGGTTTTCCGATTCACCAACCAATAATTATCTGCTATTGAAGGATCTACTTCTTCACTCTGTTGTCACTGACTTTCACACCTGACTTTGTGTGACAGAAAACTTGTGCCTGATGTGCGAGTCTTGACCGTACTAGTGTTTACTGTGCCTTGAAGAGCGTTCAGCATTGTCATCCCTTCAGTTGCGGTAATTTACACGTGGTTCCACAACAAACATTCTCACATACGTTGGAAATTATTTTGTCTAACTGGAAAGATTTATAGAACACATTCTAAGGAAGAGTTCTCCTTGTTTCATTGGATGATTTCCTGTGCATTTTTCTACATCTATTAATTTGTTTTTTAATGATTGTTCTCTTAAAAAATAAGCGATAGTAACGGTAGTGGTAGTTGCAGTAATGCGGCCACCAGTTTGCCATTTAGCTACCCATTCAAAACTAAACAGCATTGTCCACCCAAAGTTTTTGGCGTTATGTTAACGACGTCTTCGTTGTAATCAAACGAGATGACGTGAACAGCTTCCACGACTCTCCCAATAGATTAAACCCACACATCAAGTTTAGCATGGAAATAGAGTCCACCTCATGCACATTGCCATTTCTGGACTGTATAAAACATAAGATAGGTGGGAAATTGAAAACTACTACCTACCAGAAACCAGCAGACACAGGAACTGCCCTAAGCTATTCATCAGCCCACCCAAAGTCCTTGTACATCAGTATCGTCTCATCGATGTTTCGTCAAGTCAGAGCGCCGTGGACAGAAGAGATCAACCGAACGACAGCTCAAATCGAGATTGCCAACAAACTTCAAGAAATAGGATACCCAGTGAGTTTTATTAAGCATCAACTGAAAAAGATATTGGCTCCATTATCTAGACCCAGTAAGGAATGGATTAGCACAGCAGTCATTCCATATAAAGCGGGATCATCGGAGGTTATTCGAAGACTGTTGAACTTAGCCAACATTCGAATGGCTTTTAGGAAGAGAAAAACGCCACGCTCAATTTTGGTGCAATTGAAAGATCCCTTGTCGGTTGAAAGGACTAGGGACTGCGTGGATAAAATTAACTGCAACATTTGCGCTAAGGTTTACATAAGACAAACCGCCAGGGAATTGCACACCAGAATTGGTGAGCATAAAGGAAGGATAAACAAATCACCAAGGAATGAAGAAGAATACCAAACGCTGGTCAAAGATTCAGCGATGGCGGTACATGCCTTAGACACGGGACATAGAACAGATCTGGAGAATGTGGGATATTTAAGACGGGGACTGAGATTAACACCACAGCGGCTGATAGCTGAGGCGGTGTTAATTACTAAGCATCACAGCGTAAATAGACTCGAGGATGCGGAACGGGCGAGCGCATGGAAAGCGGTCTAAGCTAAGTTGACACGTGACGGTATGGTTGCCAATCCACGTATGATCATTAGGAAAAACCGGGGGGTGAGGGTGGAAATCCCAACCCGACCAAAGGTCACAGGATCCCTCTTACACAACTACCTTAGCACTAGCTCATCCACACAGACGGACAGAAGGTTCAAACGACGTTCAAGAGGGACCACCAAATGAACCGAACCAGAAGAACTAGAACCTAGGCTGAACACAAACACATGTAGGTTTCCCCACCAACCCAACACTTGTTCAACCAATCTAACAGAATAAACGCCCTCGGCCGACACCCAACAGAGATTTAGCTTGACGTTGCTGATTGGTTCTCCTTCTGCCTTAAACGTCGAACAACCTCGGAACCTAGTCACTTGGCCTGACGAAGCTTTTGTGTCAAAAGCGAAACGTTGCCCAGCAATAAATCTATCGATTTTCACCAAACGTTTTCGAAAACGATAAATAGCTCAAAATTTGTTACTTTCCACTTGTTGTTATTTTTCCGTTTTGTTCATTCATTCGGTGGGAAAGCAGCATTCCCATCGAAATTGTAGAAATTCACTGATGAGGCTAGCATGCTGATACCAAAGAAATAGTGCACGTGCTCATAGCTGTCGTCAGTGCTAAGGAGGCCTGGTGGCACAAACCAGCCATCTGGGTGTCTGCCCTCTAACTTTGTTCTTTAGAATTTAGTCGGCATCAAGATCTTTTATGTAGCACCAATTACGGCTTCGATCACATTGCTTGTGTTTAGCCTACTGTTTGCAGGCGTGCAGCAATTCAACCACTGTAGACTTGCAGATGTGTTTCCCATAGGTAGTCAACTGTCACGTGCATATGTATATCTATAAGAAATAAATTAAAATTAAAGGACCACGTCAGATCTTATTGGAAATCAGTAATTTTTCTCAAAGAGTCGGGTAACAATTTTATTGCCACGACTAATCTTAGCTCGAAATTAACAAGGTATGCTTCTTCAAACAGTTCTCTTAGTAGAGGCACTCAAGTACTCCGCTATATTATTACCGCGAAATTATATGAAAACCAAGTGAATTCCAAACAGAATTGTGACGGATAACTCAAACCCTACGAAAGACCTGTTTTCTATTGCTATGGTTACCAGAAACAGTCATAAACATCTTAGCAGTAACAGTGTAGACAACGTTCGAATTTCAATTGTATATTCTGACGATACGGATTTGGAACGGGTTTTCAGGGCGTTTTGTTAGCCGAAAAAAAGCACTCATCTAATTTGATATAAATTGTAGGTGTTTTGACACGTATTCGTACTACAGTAACGAAGAATGTCCCGTATTGCAGTCCATCATAAATTAGGATATTGTGTACAATCGGCGTGTCTGGTTACTGGCAACTGTCTCGCTAGATTCAAAGCGGAGGTAATTTCGATACCCGGTTGTAAACAATATATCTCCGCACAACTCCACCACTATCGATCAGTTGTGGCCTCAAACAGTCTAGAATTTATCGCGTATGTTGGCTACAACTCAGAGTGGTCACTAAATAATGCTTCATGCCCTCCACACTCAGTATAAACACAAATTTTCAGAATCTTTGGGCGTAGACTTCAAATCCTCTGCAATCGAATAAAAAATGTCCTGATACACCTAAATTTTACTGACCTGCTGCGCAAAAAGATGTATTCCCTGACAAATCACGTTCAGAAGGAGAACGAATAAAAAATTGGTTATTTTGAATGATATATTGACACGATTTTAATTAAATTTCAAATGAATATCCCTGGCAAACTGTGCTGTGCTTGATCCTATCTACTTTCACTCCTACATGCAGATAGGTAATATGCGTCAGCGTTTCTCTTAATTGACTTTCAAGATTGTGTAATGCAGCGCATATACCCACATAACAGTATGATCATCAACAGTTATATACTAAAGCACATGAGATCTTCTACTGATTCGCGGACAACAGATTTGGATTTCACAGCAAGCAAAGAATGCGAGAAATGCAAACGATTCATAGTTAACGATTTCATCACAGTGGTCCGAATTATCAAGATGATTTTCTCGGTTCATTTTCAAAAGGCTTAAGTGTGCATAACTTTTGGTTTGACCCAATGTCCCACTGATTTTGCATTGTTGATCACACGCACGGAGAACTTCGTCCAGAATCTAAGCAATGATAAGTTGTCAGAAATTTCAATCTTAACACCAGGATCGGGTACTGATAAATATTCACCATGATTGCAAGTGGAAACAAACCTCACGTACTGCGTTCGTTCCCCGAGGATGCTTCGTAATAACCACTTCCACATCCCCAGCAAGATGGGTGAATGATTGAAACGGGCTGAAGAGATCTAATTTTTGAAAACACGCAGTAGAAGAGCAGCATGTTAGAAATACAGGAAACTCATTCTTTCAGTTTGTTTGCAAGCCGTTTTTCTCATTTTTTTGACGGTCCATGAAATGAAATGGCCTAAAGTACTGTGTGACGTTCATTTTAGTGTGATATCTTAGTGAGCTGCTTTGAAAGAGGTAGACGAAACTTGTTTGCCTGTTACGAATTTTCAAGCCACAAACCGTGTGCCTATCTGCAATGGTTTCAGGCTGACACAGCTTCGTTTTCAAATGATATAAAGAACAGGGACATGGGAACCACACGCTGAAGCTGATAGCCAAAGTGATTCATTGACGATAAACAGTTCTGTTTTTCGCACTTGACAGAGTTATCAGAGCTACGCACTGAATATGATAGTTTCAAACAGGACGAAAGTTGTGTCAGGTTACAGTGCATCTTTCCTGAGAGTTGAATGCATTATAATTTAATGGACTATTGCATGCTTGCTCGCGTCATAGGCTTTCTTATCAGCTCACTAGAACAGTAAGAAAAATATCCGTCATTTTAAGAGGACAAGATAGGAACAATCCGTCCCAAACTACATGTAGCATGGGAAAAAGTTGTAGTTTCGAAAAAATATTCCGAGTCATTTGATAACTTTGATAATGGGTTTTGCTTTGACTTCAATGTTCTGTACGTATGTGGAAACACGAGTGACGTTGAGAACTGTTCAATCTGAGTGACAAACATTTTGCAGATATTAAAACGTTGCCCAGCAGTTAAACCACCCATTTTTTTCTTGTAACTAAATGTTCTTCAGCCACCTTTTTGGTAACCAGTTGATGTCTGCGGCCCGAATCAGGAAATTTCAAGATTATTTCTAAAAGCATGCCAAAGTGCTAGTTTTATCAACGGAAGAGATGAGCATGGGCTATTCCTAAATTCCTGCAGCTTCCCTAGGGTTTGTGAATATAGTCTTATGTGTCATTAGAACACCGCCAGGTCTTGGACACGGTTTTTAGCGGAAATTTTATATTCGACTACCTCAATGAGCAGTAGGATTAACGTAGGAGCCAGGGTTCTTGCGGGTCTTCACGAGCGGTAAAAGCACTGATATTTATACTATGGACCCCCTTAGCGCTAAATATAAGAATTTGATTGTCAAAAAAACTTGTAGATTTACTTACACTTTACATCGCTCTTGTCGATTCAAAACCTCCCGCAAAGCAGCAGTGATGACCAGCCGGATGAATCCTGAAAATACAGTCAACTTTGTTCGAATCAGCAGTATTAGTGTAGCCACCCTGTCGAAACCGCACTTTCAGGTGTTTGTGCTGTATATGCAAGCGGATTTCAGGCCCGAACACATATTCGTTTGGCCATAATAACAAAATCTCGGAAGTATTACTTGATAAACCAAAATAGTGTGCACGTAAACTTCAGCAAATAAGTGGATGTTTTTTCTCCGTACAGATTACAGCCAGAAAGTTTCTTTCCAACGCCTGAGCTATATAGTCCGAATACGTTGCGTGTACGTCCTCCATAGGCTTGAATTGTAATTCACATTAGAAACCTGGTTTACCAAGCTCTGAAATGTAGTTTCTCAGCAAGAAATCTACTTATTTTCTCCTGATCCTTTTATAGATTGAGACGGAATTACTAAGGCAAGATCAATTTGTTTGATTTCATAACAATGGGATTTTCAACCAAAATAAATAAACGGAAAACCTGGTCCTTATTGGTTTCTATTATTGAGAAGCTGTGCCAAGATGAAGTCATCCCGCTCAAGCAGACTGTGGTTTGAATAGCCTGTAGTAAGTCAGTGTGAGGAAGGAAGTTGTTTTAAACAGAACTGATAAGAAAGCCAGGTGGAATAACAAACGAGAAAAATCCAACGTAGTTTTCTTTTTTCTATGAGGAAGAATGCTGTAGACGTTTTATAAAACTTTAAATTCAGACTGCACTTAATTCATCCGTCCTCGTTATCTATGTCATTACTGATGAGATAAATAGAAGCACAAGTTGACATAAAAAGTTGCCTTGAGTGACGAGGGAGAGAACAGTGGGCGCTCTCTAGGAATATCAAAAATCAGCCTTATGTCTTACAACCTCTAATGTTAGTCAACTTACTTATTTGCGAGCGCTCCATAAGCTTTATGGGTGGCACGACCCAGCGCTTGTCGCATGTCATCAAACAGCATCATTCTAAATTGGAGACGTTCGTCAGGTTGAACCGCAGGTTCTACTTTAAGTGGTAGAAATGACTGATTACAAATACGTACAGGCAAACATAGCAAACAAATTCAAAGCAAATCAAATGAAATTATCGACAATTGCGGTTGCTCCTCAAATTGCTCCGTTTTCTTTTAATTCTCCCTAATTCTAATTTCTAATCTCTTTATAAATAATGTTCAAAAGTAAAAATGTCCTCACATTTCTAATTATTAGGAAAGATACAACAACCATAGTTGATTATAAGTATGCGCACAATTCGTGTCTCTATACTGGTCATTTATTCTATCTATGATGCCCATGTGATAGGGACATAAACTGATTCAGTACATTATCATCAAACACGAGATTATTTAGTCTGTCCCAAGTTGCCGTAAACTGACTAGTCCAATATGTGACATTTCCGCGCGATTATCAAATGCTTGCGCAATCTGTGTGTAGTGCGATAGCAGTTCATAGATTGTTTTTGCTAAATACTGTTAAACTCACACGGGAAAGGAGTCATGGACTGACACTTTATATTGGCGTTAGCACTACATGCACATTTGGAGATTTGAAAAAAGAACATATCGCCAAAGCCTATTTCTACCAGTCCAGTTTTTTCATTTGATCTGCAGGCACTGATGATTTTTTACACCAACGTTCTACCTCTATTGATATCGTAGTTGTCCTGTCCCTAGAGCTATCACAAGGTTTGTGTTTATCATTTGGTGACATACATCACCCCGACCAATCCGCAAAAGAGTATGTGTTGGAGACAAATATAAGTGGCCGGTAGGATGCTTGTACGGAATAAGTTCACCGTAGATTGCCCATGAAGACGAACACCATCAAGAAAGCAATGGAAACGTTCGAAAGATGTGAGATATAGAAATGAGGTCTCTTCAGTCAGAATAAAGTCACTTTGCTGTAAGTTTCCTGTCAAGTATTTTCTTTTCTTCAAATGATGCCATGTGTTTACAATGTTCTACTAACTTTGAGTGGAAGAAGTTTCAAACTCAACTGTTGCTCAGCTAAATGTTGCTTTTTGTTCAATCTAAGACTGCCACACCAAATATATTAGCTCCCGTTAGGAGATACTTTTACCTCTCCCGTCCACTTTGCATTTTCACTCAGATAAACTCCGGAAAACCTCGAATACATAAACAGGGGATGGTGTTCTGCATTTTGTCACACTGGAACACACTCTTGGTCGATAAGTACTCTGCTGACATAAGCACAACCTATCAATTTTTAATACGCCTAACAGGCCAACGGTATTACATGAAAGATGAATGATCGAAACCTCAAACATAGGTTTGCTGACGAAGGTTGAAGAAGGTCCTAAGCAAAATGATCCTGGAAACGTGCGGCATCAGTGTAGATGACATTTGACGCAGAAAGCAAACAACCTGAATTAACACAGATAACTCGAGGAACTGCCTGCTGAAATGAACCTAAAATTTGTTTTGTTCTGTACTTTCATGTATACCAAGAAATGGGGCCTTAAAGTTGGAGCCACGATTCATTGGATAACGCTGAAAATGCTACCGAAACGGATGTTCTTCCGAAAATAATTATTCTAAGCAATAAGTCATGATACCAGTCATGGACAAGAGAAAGCCCTAGTCTCTCGAGTTGAAGCACTTTTCCGGGATGATTTTGTTTTTGCTAGCGAAAGGTTGTAGCCGACCTTCGATATGATTGATCAAACCGCGAAATTAGCATGATATCGTCAGGTAGATCTGCTCTACTATCGTACACGGTAAAACGGATGAAGAAAGGATTCCCTTGCTGTTATTTTATACGCAACAGGAAATAAATTTTGCTATTATCCTATATCCCAAATGGCACAATATGTGTGCATTCATTTTCTGTCACCTGGAGCAAAGGTAAAACTTTACACTTCCGGATAGCTCCTCTCTTCCCTTACTGTTTCCCTAATTTTAGCAAAGCTTTTATTTTATCAATTTAACTGTCGGTCTTAACCGACTGGTCCAAACCAATTTCAGAAGACATCGTAGTAAAATCAACCACGGAGTAAAACATTATCAAATGAACTGCACCTTACTACTTTGATGAATGTAGGGATAAAAGGACGCTTCAATTAGAATTTTCTATACTTTGGGAAAATACAGTTCAGGTCTGAAAATTAGTGAGCAATATGTGACTAAATAGATCATGTCTAAGTTAGAGGGAGCCAAAAAACCTACTAAGTTATTGGCATAGAGCCACGAGTTTTTTGCTACCGTATTCCTGTCATTTTGTGTAGCCGTCACGTAGGTGCCACCGAAACATTTGGCAGGCATCCAAGCCTGAGATTATCCTACCTAGGATTAGTTTACGTATCTAAAATCAAGTAAGTTTATGAAAGTGTGGGAGTATCGTAAAATATCGGACAAAGCCCACAATATCATAGGACATTTGTGACATCCAGTAAAGGATAAAAAACGGGACTCGACGGACGCGTCGTCAAAACAACGCTTCCTCGAAGTTTATAGTTCTGATCCAAATGCGTTGAATGTTTTTTCGCTGAATACTATGGTTGCTTATGATGCTAAGAAAAGTGAACCAATTGTCATTAGATGTTGATTTTTTCAAGTTGGTTTCTAAAAGTGTTTTCTCTCGCGTAGTGTCGGAATGGTACAGGCGTGCTCTTGGGATTTGTCATCACCACGTATGAAGCCACCAGCGCCAGTAATACCACAAATGAAGTAGCAATGAAAAGACGTTCGCCAGCTTGAAATCAAATTACAGTCCTCACGTAATCCTTTCGAAGTTATCTCACCGATATGATCTGCTACTTTGGTACCATGTTGCTTGAGCTGCAAGAAAGTTCCAACTATCAATCAGTTTCCGCTATTACCCGGGAAATTAAAATGTCAGTAAATGTTTGCAACACCAGCGATCACCTATGTTGTCTGCTTTACGTTGGGAACAATGCACTGACAGAGAAACAAGAGGTAATTCACTCTAGTTTCTGCTATGAAGGCTTTTCAACCTGATAAACCCATAGTACCGAATGCATAAACTTGGTCACTGACTCTTAGACGACAACCTCACCGTTGCATCGAGTTCTGTTTGGTTCTTATCGTCAGCGACGTTTCTCCCATGCTTCTTCTGTAAATTTGACACACTCAAAAGTTGCAGCTTGTAAGCAACACCATCCTGATCAGTGTAATCGTGCAAATATTCGAGTCATCAATTCTGTATATTTTATTTACGGAAGCTACAATCAAAATTTGTTGTGCCTTCTCCGACTAATTGATGTGCTGACTAATGTAGTTGGGTAGGGAAAACATAGATTCTTTCACACTCCAGGTCTCACATATGAGACCACAATGTGTGATTAGACGCTTTAGAAAGACGTTAAGGCGCTGATGAATCGCTCCCACAGATCAACTCCCTCCTGTTCTCTTTTGTCAGCGGTTAGTGCCTACTGGTATCATGTTTTCGTGGGTACATAAATTTCTACTGTAACCACCCATGATATACGTCAAAATATACCTCCGTCAGAGCAGCTGAGCAACAGATTACCCTTCCAACTGAAATCTTGCCTCTCATTGTAGTTTGCTTTTGCTCGTTAGTGGAGTAAGAATCCCTTAAACGTTTTACTGGAGAACGTTTATTTTAAGTAAAGTCAGCCTATCTCGAAAAGTCAAAAGGCTACAACTATTTGGTGTCTACATGAGACCATCGGCAGTGCGCAGTTCGCACTCCAGGGACCTTCAGAACCCGCGACCTCTGGGCTAGTACCTGAACCGTTCAGCTACGAGTGGCTGATCAGCAGCGTAATCCTGACGCATTAAGACATCCTTCGATTATCGATTGTCTCCTTGACACACAACCTCCCAGATGAGATCTGTACTCTTAGTGTAGATTCATTATCTCTTTTGTGCTATTTATTGCGCAAACATGGTTTCCTTTTCTTACCAGCGCAAAGTTTTACAAAGCTCCTTGGAAAAATATTGCCTGGTGGAGGCCGTGTCGTTGGCTGTTTGGATGATAATTTCGTCAACAAATTCTGCTTGCCACCTTTAATTCTAGTAGAGAAAACAGATGTTTAGATAGTTTTTGGCAGTCACACAAAATTTCGACAATCTGATTGAACAACGAGCAACGCACCATCCGCCGAGCGTTTTTTATAGCCTTTCCTAAGGCTCAATAGTGATGAGTGCCTTCAATTTGAGGGAAGTCAAAAGTCATGGGTTCCGATTTTTAACCAAGTTAAGGTACCCTCAAATGATTCGTCTTTGTAGGGTGTCTAAATGGCCTTCACCTGTTTTTCCAGCAAAACAAATCCGGTTTTATTGCACGTTGTAATTTTCAGTTGGTGGCGCCATTCCGAGTATTCATACACATAAATATGGGTGGATAACTGTCGTAGAATCACTTTGGTAGAATTTTTGCTCGTGCGGTTGACTATAGTCTTATCTTGAGGCTATCCCAGCATCTGCTGAATCAAGTGAAACTCGTGTTCCTTTCACAGACAACTCAATGTTCAAACTATTGTACCCTTTCCCTGCCACTTTTTATGTGAACTTTTTGGAGAATGTCCAGGAAGATGCCTTGTGAAAACTCAATGATTACCTCCTCCAAGTGACTACGTAGACTTAGATTTTTCGTTACCTCCAGAAATGCAACGGGCCGCAAAGCACACGTCTGAGTAGTACCACACTAAAGAAAGTTTGCGTGAATTCCCCGTCACAGTTGATGTTATTGGCTGCTCCTCCACTGGGACGCTGGTGTTGCTAAATACCATCCATGTTGGTCACATGCTGTGGCTACAACCACAAACCTCACCGCACTCCACTATTTACATGAGACCACCATATCTAACAGGGAGGGTTGTGTTAGAGTCGGACAGGACCGACAAAAAGAGGCAAGGGCAGAAGTAAAATATCTACAAAATATGAATGCATAGACGACATTCTTTCTACTCAATCCAGAATAATAAATTTTCCAAATCAAACTGTGACAGCAAATATTGAAGTCTCAAAAGTTTACCAACTCACTGAACGTGGTGTGTAAATACTTTCATGGTGTCCTTGTGGTCCACTTTAGGCCCCAGTCAAGTAGATAACCAATTGAGACCATTTCAAACCATTGGACATTAAATTATATAAAGGTTTGTTCACACGCATGGGCAACATATTTCTGCTATGTGACAGAATGTCTTCCTCCGATAGAGGGCCTATCAGTAGCTCTCAGCAGACTGTTCTACACCCGACAAAAATCGACCATTTTGTAATAAAATGAAAAAATGGAGGAAAATGCCGCATTATGAAATCCTATTGAATATTCACTTGCATTTTGTAATAAACCAGTGTTATCGCTGTGTATAACTGCAAAGCAATTCAACCGCCTAATGAAACATTTTATCTCCAGCAACTCCAACTGTCTAACATCAATGGGAATGCACAATGACCAGTTGCTTCTGTTTTTTCATATCCTTCCTCCTCGGCACTATTTCAAATGCGATGGCAAACAACTGCACGCTGCTACCGTCTGATCTGTTAAATTGTGCACAAAAACAAGGGGTAGTGCGTTTTCCGGACGATGGCGCCGGATATGGCTTCGGATTTGGGTCGGTTCTTGATGTGGAAAACATGTGCAGGTAAGAGGGAATTTATGGATCCTCAAGGCCTTCACTTTGGGGGCTGATATGTATACAGATTTTTGAGGCATCTACAATGAAGAGGTTATGGCTGAATGAATCTTAAGAGGGTCATTAGACTGATATTTCCTCCCAGCTTGCATTTTAATACCAGAAATACGCACCCTTAATTAATCAATTTAAATGTGGCATTTAAGCATCTGTAAGTAAAACACTTAGTCTGGCAAGCCTTGTATGACCTTCTCAATTTCTTCAACAAAAGTCCACTCTCTTATAAAAGATAGCCCCGATCGTAACCATGTTTCCAGTATCTTTCATGAATTTGTAATTTGTCCCGAAACAGTTCGCGCAAACGGGAAATAATTTTCCCGGGAACGATGGAGGCCCAAACCATACAGGACGAATTGAGAGGCATTATATCAACTTTGACGCGTTTATCAACATTGCGAGTGCTGATACCAAAGAGAGAAACTTTAGGATAGACCGACATCTTCAACTAGTAGCTGGGTTAGATTATATTATCAGAATGTTAATGCTTCCAGCGAGGTCAGATGGGTAGATCTTAAAGGCCAAGAAGTGAGATTATGATTGTGACTGCATGTTGTTCGGGGAAAACAAGACCGAATTAACCTGTCTGATTAGAAGAGGGATCCCATGGTGTGTTCATTAGGGGGCACCTCTTTTTGAGTCAAGTTCTATTCAAGATAACCAAAAGTCCGTATCAAGCATGCAAACATCTTTGTGTCAAAGGTCAGCTGATTAAGTTACCTTGGCAGCCAACCGAACAGAGTTTACCAGGCAGTATTATGCCAGACGTGGGTAGCATGGCACTCTGATTGAGGTCGTTTTGTGCTCGCTTATCAGTCATGCACAAAAAGTCAGTTTCCTAGTGGTACCTCGTGCTAGTTTTGTAAAGCGGGCTACCGTATTTATGATCATAGCACAACAATCATGAAACTATTCTGATAAAGGATGCTATTTGAAGATCATTTCACGGACAGTGTATTCTACCGCCAGCAGCGTGCACGGAGAGCCTTAGATGCATTGGATACTGCTTGTAATCACAATAGATTGTGCTTTATGGTCCTACGATTTCATTAATGGAAATGATGGGGTATATAGAATAAACTCAGCGAGCAGATCGATAGATAGTGAGCTTACAGTGAGATTTATGAACAATCCATGCATCCGGATAGGAGGCTCAGACACAATGTTTCCCCAAAATGCTACTGTGACACAGCGATTAGTTAGACAAGTGATTATTTGCAGCTGTCGTCCATCCACGAATAAGTGAGCGAGTACAAATGTCGCCATCATATCAGACCTTTTTAATCCTTATTTAATAACACCAAGAAACATGACAGAAATAAGGTGCGGAAAACATAAGTATGCAGCACTCATTTATTTGTTCCAAAAACCGACATGCATTATCACTGACTTTCCTTAAATTGTAACGTAACCATACCGAAAAGTAGGTAAGTGTCGTTTAAAAACGTTATTGTACAACCCCTTAAATTATTTGCAATCCAGGCGTTGGCCAATCATGAAAAGATTATCGATAGCCGAGGCAGAGGTTGCTAGAACAACTCTTGTGAAACACAAGAGAGAGAGCCCTGTTTTGTCCTCCAACTCACATAAAATATCTTTAACGTAGTCTCACTAAAGGATACACTTGATCGTCTCTTCGCTAAAGCTCACCTGTCCCTGTTCCTTTCTTTTGTATTAGAACGAAGTGGCATTTAAATGTCTACGCCTGTGCTCATCAAACCGTGGTCAACCGGTGTGCAACTAATGCTGAATCCCACTTTCGTATGAGAATGTGGCAGTTTATCTTCGATGCCTCCAGATATACTAGGGCTGCCCACTACCTATGTCGACTGCACAACCTCAGCAGTAAGTCGTTTTGAGGTGCATATTTAGTTTTGTATCAGACATTGTGTTTATAGTGGAGAGAAGAAAACTAACTTGACACGTATGCCACCTGATTCCGATATCCCCCGGCGATTCGAAATAAAGAAGCACATGAAGTGGCTTGCCCATAAAGTTATTTCTCAGTAGAGATGTTTTATGGGTCTGTGTAGACTTTGAATAGCAATTCAAATGGACAGCCCTCAAATCACAACAAAGACAACTCCAAGTGTTCCTATAGATGTGCCACAGGATACGAAAACAGGGCCCAGGTTGTTCATACCATTCACAGGCTAGAATTGGCTGAAATGCAGACGGGTCAGTGCTTCAGAACAAAATCTCCACCTATGCTGTCCAAAGGAGGTACCGCATAGACTGGATTGAACAATTTAGTTAGCAAGTATTCAATAAAACTTTCCTGCAGTCACGCAAAAAATATGATATTTTACTCAATTAGAAACATTTTGGAATTTTAGCACCTTGAAGCAGTTGGTAACTCGCTCAGCAAGAAAAAAACAGCTTTTTTTGTTATTACTTTTACTTACCAGATTAAGCAGCTGTTTCCATCAGAGTAGATTTTAACAACAATCCACAATCGACTTTTAAAGTGACGTTGCATGGTAGGGTTGCTGTAACTTTTGCACTGCCACAATATACCTTCTCTCTGAACGTGGGACTTTTTAGAGCATTCTATGAGAAACATTGCCAGACTATTCACTTAATTTGGAAATCAATTTTTAACTTGATTGCATGCATGCCGTTTAGGCATTGAATAATCAGGATAATTCCCAAATCCCTTTTCAAAAATGTTCCAGTTAGATGGCATGGCGGATCAAGATTAACATGCACACAATAGGTATTTGTAGGAAAGGTATTTTTTATCCAATGACTAATTATAGCCCCATGGGTCCTCGTCATTGAGCAAGTAACAGTCTAAATCCATTTTAAAACATATGCATTCTGTCAAAATGCACTTATGATTGTATAAGCAACGGCAACTTGATAACGATTTGATTTGAAATTTGTACGCGCGGACTGGTGACACACGTTGAAAGGAGTTGTGCAATTTTCGGAAGATTATGAGCGAGGTATGTCGTAGAGCTCTGGTTCATATTTGAATGGCTATATTATCCAAGGATGGCTGACTGTGGGCACGAAAACATTATCTTCCATGTGGGTCTGAAAATACAAGATAGCTGGAATAGACACGTCAACAGCATAGTCTGTGGTCAAATCTATAGAAAGCTGCAAATCTATTGTCGCCCAGTAGTTATCCGGTTCAGTTTGATAATACGCAGTCGCCATTGTGTATGTGAAGAATACTCCCGGGAAAATGTGTATCATTTGGCTGGAAAGCAAAAAAAAATAGAAGAAAATTATAAAGGATAAAAGTCTTGTGGGTGGCCACGTTGCGAAGGTATCATCAAAAAACGTAGACAGCAAAATGTAACTGGCTGTGGCATACAGGCATGCTATCGTGACAAAAGACCATGGTAGTTTGTATAGCTCAGGTGGAATGTATATGAAATCATATGACTTAGTCCAAAGTTACCGGGTATTCCCTAGAAAGTGACTTGAATGATTTTGTAGATCTCAGCAGAATATACAGATACATTTGATCAGTAATCATGTAGACTGAATAAAGTGGACCAAATGCAGCTTCATGTATACGTTTAGTGAAAACGCGTTGCGGAACCACAATGTTAAACAACAACATGTTGGACTGGCTGAACCTTTCACAGCTCAAAGAGCACGAACAATCAGTTTGTAAGCAGAAGCTGCCGTGCAGACGGCGTCCTCCTCTCTTAAACTTTGGATTTACCTACTCTTGCTTTTTCACCCTTTTAAAAGCGCATATGATACGAAGTCGGCAAACAATAATACAATATGCGTGACGTCTGAAACAATGAAGTTTTATCAGTACTTTCAAGTTCACTAGTGGTTCTGAGGTCGGAAGAATATCTAGCTGTTTATAGCTCACAGATGTGACATGCAAACACGCCTGAATGTATCACATTTTTTAGTTGGGATAAATTATATTCTTACACAATCCACTGAAAAAAGCTCGTGCGAGTTAAGGCAGTTGAGCGGGTAGTACTGATGAGCAAACGGGCGGCTCGGCAATCTTTGCGAAAACATCTTGATGAAAAACCTCAAGCATTTTGTATCACTTTTTTGCTATCCTGCAATAGAGCATTTATTGAACGAATTGGTTTGCAGTTTCATATGCGTCTATGTTTTGAGAGTGCGATTCTTAAAAAAGACTATAAACTAGTGTTGAAAATGGTCTGTCCTTATGAAAACTTCTTGCAGTGTATTACACAGAGCCATCCACATGCTAAACTCAATTTCACTGTTGTAATTTCCCCATGACCGTTTCTGTTAAAGACAACAGCTCGTGTACATTAACTTACCATGGCATATGCTTGACTGTTACGTGGGTTGATGTTAATCGGAACGTGTAAAATTTGGTTTTCAGCCTCCAATCTCTGAACTGTTTTAAAAAGTAATATATTTTTTAGTGATCCACGTGTTACAAACGTTCTAGTCCTGGACTAGAAATCCCTCGCCTCAGACTAATGCTGGTCATTGTTGTCTAAATAAAAGTATAGCAACATTTGCTGGATTGAGTGCTACACCGAGAACATTTCTGCCGTACCATTAAAATAAAATGTTTCTTGGCAAGGTGCAAAGTGAGAACACGAGGAATAATGGTGTTTGGACCACGGCCATTCACACTATCGCTTAGTGAGCTCCGCCGTGCGCTTTTTTGACAAGTGAGTTAAAGCCCTCACATTTATCAATTATCATCCACTGGTTATTCGAATTATTCTGTTGTCATCGAGTCTTCAACTACAGGAGTACGTATTTTAAAGGAAATTACTTGTTCCGCCTCAAAACTCGGTATACATCGCCCAACGGAAGGAATACCTTTCTAGATAACACTGTCGTTTACTAGACATCCCGATATCGTACCATAAAAGCAAGCAATACGATTGGCCGCCTTCGCCCGTATAAACTTCCTGGACTTGTTCCTTCGAATTACTTCAGGGGCCAGGATTTGAATCCATATATGTATGATAGACAGAATATTGGAAGATAAATGGTATGCCGTGCTTTTAAAAGAACAGATAACGACCAATGTAAGCTTGACACTACACGAAACGGATGCTGCGCCGCAAAAGACTGTATGGCGAGATTAAAAGCGATCTAATATGTGCATGCAATGCAATTTCTTAATCGAAAACGTAATACATTGTTATATTTTTAATTTTTAGAAAGAGAACCACTCGTAAGTTTATTTAAAACTCTCTGACACCCCAAGATTGGTTTTCTGCTTCTGAAATTTCATGAAGGAGACTCAGTCCCGAGTCAACCTAATGTTCTACTTCAACCCAAATTGAACTGATTTTAAAAAATATGATCAGTTGCATATCAATTTGGTTCTCACTAAGGACTCAACTGAATTTCTAGCATAGAATATTTTTCAACCAAATGTGTTGTAGAGAGGCCACCTCAAGCTTCAGTTGGTACCATATTCAAGATATCGCAGCATATTTTCATAAAGAAAACTAGCCGCCGGTTTGCTAAAAGCACTTCAACGACCCTCGCCCGTTTTCACTTTTCATGAAAGAGATTCATTTAAGTGTCTCAAAAAAACAAATTTATATGCTAGTACGTGTTTTGCTCATCACGTTCGAACAAATATTTCTAGTCAGCCTTTTAACTCCCTCACGGAATCTTCCTAAAGCTGCTAACAAATGACTAGTCTGTACGAATGAGCTTTGCAGCGAATACCTTAAAGCGAAATTTGTTCATGTTCACAACAATGACACACATGCTTGCTGCTTTTCAGTTTTTCGGATGCATCGAGATTCATGCCTGTTACCTTACGAGCAACAAGTAAACGCCTGTTCTGAAGCCTACACCTCATTACTGGCAGCCACAACGCTTAGACTGGCTGTGAACAATCCATCCAATTTGACAAACGAATGGGCCTACGCTGATTATATGATTCAAGAACTAACAAGGACGTACTGCGTGTAAGCAATCGGCTACTGGTGATAAATTATTTTAACTAGCACCACACACACTACAACAAATTTCGCATACTTTACTATTTTCACGCCAACGATGTTGTTGGATGACGTATCAGAACTATTAAGTAAATAGTATAAAATTATAGAAAGCTAATTTCGTTAAGTTCGTTTCCTGCATGGCTTAGTGATTTGATTAGATGATTAGCATGTTACAATGATCAATCTAACGTTTATCTGTTTATCGCAGGACCGAATCATGGTGTACCGTCTGAGACTACTGCTAATGCGACACCTTATAAAAAAGCGACTTAGATTTTGGACAAAATTGTTGTCCCACGCTGATTTTATGAGCTCCTTTGTGAGAAATTAGGTATAATTAAACTATCCCGACAGAATAAATCCAAAGATGAATGGTATAAATTGTCTCCTTGACAGGAAACACGACACAAATTCGACAGCTTACTGCCAGCTTCACCTTTCTTGAGGTCGATTAGGAGGACTTAGTCCCAGGGTACTCAAATTTGCTTTCAGCTTGGAAACAAAATTACACGTGACTAATGAATAGTACTTATTCACAAACTACAAGGGCATTATAAGTTACAAGTTCAACTGTCTGCCAAGCGACGCTAAACGTCCGCAAATATATATATATATATAACAAAATTAATATATTTTTGTTCTCCATGACAAAAGTCTCAAAAACGTTACTTTTAATTTGAACCAATCAAAGGTTTTGCATAATTAGAGACCACATGCCAGTCTGTGTTGAATGCGCAATGTTGAGGCAAAAACAGGGTGATTTGAGCTGTGATGCGGTAACATCCAGCGCAGAACTTAGGTTCAAAGTTTTCGCGAAGGCATTTATCAGCGAGTTTTTGCCATAAGATAGGCATTAATTCGGAAAAGTCAGTCTCAATGACAGCGACAACTATTGTTGGTCCACGTAGGACATCGGTCTTTTCCCATAGCACACATGTTTTAACCCACTTACTGGCCTGTCGGTAATGTCCCCCAAATTATGTAGTCTAGTAACTGAAGAAACTAAATGTGTTTGACACATCAACCGTCGGTGTCCTGAATTACCAATGCCATGTTTTAATTTTTAATTTAATTTTAACTTTAATTTAATTTGATTATATCCATATTTCTCCTTCCTCAACACGTCCTGGTTCTCTAGCACATTTCCTAGTAAAAAAATACCTGCTTAAAGGTCCAGAATGTGAATAACATTACTGTCTTGCTGCATTTTCCTGATCTGCTTGTTTCTGATTAGCTGAATTTGCGACTTTTGCGTTGAGCAAGTTTTGGGCCTGCAACGCTGTTGTTTGAGGAATCCTTGTCGTCCCAGTTGATTTATCTATCATTTAAAACGTTTGGTGCTGGTCGAAATGTCACAGACTAAGCACTAATAAAAGAAACCAGTCACAAGTACATGATATCTATAGGTAAATTTGGGGAAACTACCTTATTAACACATAAGTAGACTGAAGTTAGTAAGTGTTATCGACTGGCCAATCTTCGTTTGTGTTGCTAGAAAGTAAAGCTAGTCTCTTCTGTGCTAGCATTACCGGTGGTTAAAGATATTATTCCCACTTGACGGTACTACCTACTTAGCCAGTTCTGGTTCATATCTCCTGGCTTGTCAATCTTATGGACAAAGAAAGATCAGGCTGTTCTGGAAATTGAAACGCGGCGTTTGTCTGCACCGTTTCCTTTGTCATAACTCTTTATAAGCTGACCACATTATCATTATCAACAGGCTCAAGTGAATTCAACAAATTACCTTTGCCACAGTTGGTTTTGTCCAGTCCACTCACTCGCTTTATCCCTCTCAGAGGAATCAAAGAGAAGATTCAGTGTGTGACCGCACGGCTTAAGGAACCATGTACGGAGGACGTCATCTCACTCGTTCGTAACTATTACAGAGAAACTCTCCCAGAAAACTGCCCAACACAGGCTGAGGAAAAGACACAAATATTTGGACCAGTCAAACGAACGACTAGCGGAACCTCGAACCCAAACAAAAAGATATTCCAGAACTCATATTTATCAAAGACCTCCCCATCCAAAGGAAAGTCTTGCAGATTCAGCATCAACTACAGACGGTATTTCTTTATTGGTTTAATTTCCGTTATATTGAAAGATACTCTACAAATTTGTATATAAAGTGGTACTTATTTTCACTTTTACTTCTGAAATAACAAGAAGAAAATCGACACACATGCGAATGATATTGGGATGCTTCTTGAAGGCTGACAATGTGTCCAACAAGGTCCAAGACTCACTCATTTCAGAATAATAATGTGTTTGTATTACTGGGATGTCAATAATGACAGATTAGTTTTTTATGAGTTGCACATCAAATTTCCATTTGGTCGTATATATGCACAGTTCAGTCAGCTTTAAGAACGTCGGAATAGCACGTTTAAATGATCCTTTTGTTGTAAATAAACTAATCTCTTTCTTATTGTCATATCCAAAAGTTTGAAAATACCTGAATGTTAACGAGAATATATCTAGTGGACTAATTCAAGTTTACTCAGTAAGTTGGGTTATAAGATCCCTACATGTCCTCTCTATACGTGCCTTGGACAACATCATACCATGGACAGTGATTCTGACACTTTCATTCGTTTGATTCATGTCCATGCTTTTGTCGTAATTCTCAAATGAAGTTTCCACCTAGAAAACTGGTTGTTAGAATGCATCACAGCATAAATCAAGGTAAGACAGTTACACCGTAATTACGATGCGTCTTATTTGGACGCCTTCAACAACCATTGTTCACCGTTCAGTGGTCTCAAACTGGCAAGTATTTTTCTCACGTTTCTGTGGGGAGTAGCAATGGTGACACATTTAGGGTATCAGTGTTTGGTGGTAGCCAAGAAGGATGATCAAGAACCACCAACGACAAGCGCAGCAAGACACGTGACGATTAAACTGAGCTTCACAGGCAGTTATGGACAAATATTATTGCTTTCCCCCGATTATTCAAAGTGAACGTATCTGATGTAATAGATCTCAGTTTCTGAATGTAGTTGTCATCTCAGTGTGATTCATTCCTAGGTTTAATACTGGTATCATTAGCAATAAAATATCCACCAAGTCTATTTGCGCCAGTATATGACCAACCGGTAGATTGTTTTTGAAAAAAACCTTATTGATCCTCATTCTTCGTCCGTTTCATGGCTAGTTTATCCATTTTATTGGAGAAGCAAAAATTACTTTCGTCCTCTGAAAAGACCCTCCGAATTTCGACTTGCCTTGTCGAAAAACTGAACCGAAGAATGCGAATCATCCATGACACCCGGGGGAAACAAACCAAATTTCGTGGTATAATTCTGAGAAAGTCTATCATGAATCAACTTTGTGTTTAGTACAACGGCCATGATTTAATATCTTCCATGTGTCATTCTTGCCAATAGAGTTAACACGGTCCGCCGCCAATGTATCGAAGAAAAGCCTGTTTGGCAACCACGTCACCGGTCAAAGATTTAGTTATCTGGTTGTTATCCCGAAAATTTACTCTGTAACAATATCATTTAAACTTTTTTGTGCCATGCGTACTACTTATGAGCGATTTGTCATTGCACAACTATATCACAGCTGAATGTGACGCTTCTGTGTTAGCCTTGACCACATTCTCGAGAAAGAACGTGAAGTTTGTAACTTCAAGCCTTCAGCTAACCCAAACATTTATGCTGTCAAAATAGTAAGGCAAGTATTCTAATCCATTACAGTTTTCCTATGTAGCGAACCTTAGTGAGATTCCCATTATTAAGATAAACAGCCTGGGATAAGTTACGTCTAGAGTAGACTGAGTTGTTTATGTAAACACAAGTCTTTATCGTATTCCTCGGTAAAAAAAATTCGGATAATACGAAAATCTAGAGGGTTACATTTTTAAACAGAATTTAATGGCCACTTGAGAACAGCACTGTTTTTGAACACTCAGAAATTCCAATCCGTTGGTCTGGCGTTGTGTTTGGTGCCATTCTTTTCACTAGAAGCCTCTGTTACACCTATTCAGACCAGCAAATCTGTCCTGTATGCCACCGCAGCTACGGTAAAACAGATCGGCCACATGGGAAACAGCCTGAGTGGAAAAGTCCTGAGAAAAGTTGTGAATTTACAATGCCAGCGGGCCTAGGCCTACTACCAACTGTCAATACCCTTAGACTTTTCACACCTTTTATTACAGGCTTTCGCCGGCTTTAGAAGTCAAACGCTGTACCGAAACCGATTTCGCGCAAACTGTTTGAATCATCACAACCGTGCATGGCGGAACCGTCGTAAGACTAATGTAAGGAATAAACCATAAGTTTATATTGTTTTTAGATAAACATGCTTGTATATAGCTTTATTTATTTGTACAGCTGCATCCCACACTGTGGCCACGGTTTTTGGCCTATGGTAGTGAATTACCGAATCGCTTTCTGCGTCAACGAAGCTGAGATGGTCACACGACAAGTAAAGCTCAGTCGTTCACCTAGCATTCACAGTCAGTAAACTGAAGGCGAATATTCAGTAGATTGATTTAATCCTTCGGCTATGCCTGCTGTTGTGACAAATGCTGTGTAACCATGTCGTGGATGTGGTTTGGATTCGTGGATTTGAGAGAAAAAAAATATAGCATCAGTAAAATGTGAGACTATTGTCTTGTCATTGCATTGCGTTTGTAAAAGAAAACTGGGATAAATCCTGCCAAGAATATTTTATTCGCCTTCTTATAGATTTAATTTAAGGTAGCTGATCGAAGACGATTACCTCCAAAATATGGTATGTTTTGGAATGGACGTCACTCATGGTCATCCAGTTTTGTGTTGACCTAGAATTACAGCCAGTTCGAGGATGTAAACACTGCAAAAATTAGCTGATATCTAGAATGTTCTGGGCCTAATTCTCTCCCGTATTTCTCGCATGCGTGCTGCCGTATTATGCAAAACCATCTGTAGAACACCTGCTTACCTCCAAATACAGCGTATACTTGGTAATTGACCAGGTAGCTGTTGATCTGTTCGCCAAGCTTGGCACTTGATTTGCAAACGTTTCGTCACCATTCGAGGAGACATATTCAGTGCGCACATCTTCACAGCGCACTGCCAAGCTCGGCGAACAGATCAACAGCCACCTGATTAATTACCATCCAATACACCCGAGCTACCAATATTTCAACACATTACCAACAGCGTATACTTTCCATAACATACAGTTTAACAATCGCTGCCAAGATCTGTATATTGTTGACGAGTTCCTCAAAATAACGTCAAATGCTCTTTTACACTGGTTAGTAATTTCCACCATTGAGGCAGATATCAACAATTCGGAATATATGCTAAATAATTTTTTAAAATCCTGAGCCGAGTTATAATACCTGTTGAAAGTTAATTAGATTTTCAGCTCGAAAACAAAAGTAAATTTTTATTGTTCGATTCGTGCCAAATCTCTCAGCATCGATGAATGCACTAAAGTGCAAATCGCTGTATAATTCATCTCGCCGATGAGCAAATTAGTAGATCATTTCTTACCTTTTTCTGAAAATAAACGGACGCGCAAGCTAAAGACGAGGGTAAGCGTTTTTATCACTAGCAATGGGGAAAATACTCAAGCATTAAAATTTAATCCTTTTCAAGTGGACAAACGAAATTTCTACGTCTCATTCCGCGTCTTAATCTAATGTGATGAACATCCCAATGTAATTTAATTTCCAGTTGGTAAACTGAGCTACCCAGTTGTGTGAAAGCATACCGACACATAGTTTCTTCAACTAATTCTCAACGTAGACTAAAAATTGGCAGAAATGCAACAAAACTTCAGCAAGAATAGTTTGATGAAAAGCAGAAACTCAATTGCCTAATTCATTAGGCTAAGTTGCTTTTGAGCAACAAATCCGTAGATTTCCTGTTCAGTATTCAGCGGATTATTATTTAAAATTTTCTTTTTCTACAAAGAACGTTGAAGAACACACTAAAGAGTAAAACGGTAACGACTCCCTTACATTACGTAATGCTGTCTGGAAAGACACATCTAGTAGACAATATGAGACAATTTTAAAATTCCAATAATTATTTTGAAAATGTGGTTAATATCTGTCTATGACCAAGATCTGATATCCCCCGAATTGCTGTTCAGTCCCTGTTGGGAAAAAGCCGAAAAACGCGTTTCTTTAACAATTAAAAAATTCCGGCTCGTGACCTCCCGGTTAAGATTTGAAGAACTTGCATTTTGGCCACGAGGTATCAAACACTGTTGGGGGTGACTGGCAATTCACATCACGTAGTCGCATATTGATTAGATTTTCGCATGAGGAAACGCACAAAGAACTCAACGGATCCATTATTTTTTTTCCAAGTTTCTTCACGAAAAGCGTGAAGATAGTTTGAATCCTTCATCAGAATTTTCTTTTCTGAGAGGAACTGCTCTGTTTCCATAGAGCACCAGCAATAGCGCCTCGCTGGGGGTCATCCGCTTTGTACACTTTAGAGATCATCCAAGGGACCGACACTCCCCAAGCAGTCTACACAGCGTCTTTGAAGGAAATAAATGGCCGGTTTTGTTTGGATTAAACAAATCGACTAACAAGGATCCAGAGAGGCAAGTTGTAGTTTTACTTTTTTGTAACTTATTGTGTCAGACGGTGCTTTCATGAATCCACCGCAAGACGCAACGGGATATTGATGTTCTAAGCAGATCTGCAAAGGCAGAAGAATAATACACCACATATAATGTATAAGTTCTGCGGCCTTTACCTGCAGGAACTTGTTAACTAGTGCAAAGATTTATGGTAGTTAGAAGAGAACTATTCATGCGTCCAGATTTCTTCTAACGACTCAAACGCATACCAAGAACGCGCTGAGAATTTGCTGATGACTGGTCTTGGCCGCTGTTCTGACGATATCGGCCTGGAAAAATAAAATTGGTCTCTCCGTGGTACGTCTCCCTCAGTTTTTGCTAAAGTGCAACACTACATAGGCCTTGCCAGATAGAGAACCCCCTCTTGTTAGCGAGGTGGTGTCCCTCTAAGAGGTCTTTCGGGTTTGTTTGACTGCCAAACGTGCACGGTCTCTTCGTATGGTGACGAAAAGTTTTCAATCAATTGCCGAGCTCGGCTAGATCAACATCCACTTGATTAACAACCGATAAGCTCACCCGAGCTACCAACTGCCGGAATATATTCATTTATTGAGTGCTCATCTTGATGACAAGGATGGTACGCAACCTGATTTTTTGAAATATGGTATAACGGTTCTAAAACAAGAGGAATCGTGGACTAGGTTAATAAGGCGATGTTGATACCACACATGACAGACCGGGAGGAATGCACAATCGAATGTACGCAAGGAATCCCGATATTTATAATCTGCCTGTGGCCTCATGAAATATTTCTGGGTGACAGGCGAAACGAGTATTTTGATGAACTTTTCGCATTCAGTACATACCAGGCCAAGGTGATAGGAGACGGATTAAATCTATCGATTGTCAGGTTTTTATTTATGATATCGGCCACGTGGGCACATATGCATGCACAATTTCAGAACTACTGCTTCACAGGTAATCCACAAACTGGGGCCTTATTACGCTCGAACAATTCCGTTTATTCAGCTTCAAACGACGTAGAAAGCGTCTCCCAGGGTAACGCCCACAGCCTACTTCATATTGGCAACACGACAGATAATATTAGGTGATTAGTTCGGAAAGCAAACGAAAAGCGAGTCAAAAATCAACTGTCCCAAATTCACACGGATTGGATGAAAAAGCTGCATTTCAATGATTCCTGTGGTGAAAACCTCGGCCCACTAGAGCCATCGGGCTTGAATAAATCACCCACTATGGAATAACTATCATAATCATCATAATGAATATCTGTCCCCGAGAACTCGTAGACGAATTTTTCTCCATTTTTTGGAGTGACGGTCACTTAATTCCTCACAGTGGGATGGGCAATTCGGTAATCGGGAGTTTGGTGCGAGAGATTAAAATCGGAAACCTGATAACACCCGTGTTCCTATGCCCCCCCCCGGTTCAGATCAGTGACGGAAGGCTTCGAGTGACTAAGTGTGCGGAATTCACTCACGAATTTACTGTGGACACTCGTTTTGATTCTAAGCTGGACATGGCCCTTCCTACTAAGTTTTTCTAATTACCAACCGCAAAAAAGTAGATCCTCTGGCAACCAAAGCCCAAGTTTCACCTTTCCAGCTTTATTAAAATATTCCTGATGAGTGTGGTGAAAGATGAGCGAAGCAACTCATCGCAGTATGATAACCACCCATTCCCGTAACTCTTTTTGGTAAACCACGTTTGGACTTTTTAAAAAATTTCAAGGGGATAGCGGTTTTTTGTAAAAAACTTAGTGCCCTTGTCTGCTTGGATAAAAATCTTACAAACAGAATTCCAGAACCCTTGTCTGACTATCTAACCGTTTGTTGCATGTTGTGATTCTGGAGGCTGTCATATTTCTTTCATTTTTATTTCTGATAGAATTAAGGTACTCGTAAACGGATTCCCAAAGCCTCTGTAGGGTTAGTGGAAAAACGGCATCTTGTCTCATCGTCCACCTAATTGCTGATCGCATCAATTTACCGGATTATTTATGTCCTTTTCGTTGGCTTGATAAATTGCACTTTTTGGAATCTCCGCTGCGGAGCTTTTGACAAGTGCCGGGATGGGCGAATGTATCGTACGGAAGTTTACCACGAAATTGTTTAGGACTAAGCAAGACAGTATTGGCGATGCTCAGGTTTACTCAAACATACGTCCACGTTTATCCACTCAAAAACCTCGAAGAAATCTACTGAAAATTACGGTTGGTGCAGTTAACCCCGTAATGTGATTGTCCCAGTACAACAGATCGACGTGAGACTCGTTACTGAGAAGACATTCTGCCTGAAAGATTCAGATAAGCGCGACAGATAAGCATGAATTTCTGAAAGTACACCCGTGTAGCAACCAACTCGTCAGAGGATTTACTCATTGCTCAAAGTCACTTTGACAGAATACACACAAAGAGTGCCCCCTGGGTTCTGTGAAATCTTCACAAACGCTGGTAAAACGAACGACTTGGAAGAAGTAATGACAAAGATAAACCCTTATGTAATCTCTTCACCGATGTAAACTGACTGGAATTGATCACTCGTTGATTTTAATCAGAAACGTTTGACCGAGATACACGCTCCAACCAGTCTAAACATGGGTTCATGTATGCTGGCGAAAAGTTGATCCAAATGTTTTCTCAGTGTTTCTCAGTTGATAGCCAAACTTTAATTTACCAGATCCCCATCCCAATTTATATCCTCTCTTATATGCAGCCGCTGATGTCTTGCGCAATTCATGGGGCATTCAGCCGTTGGAGCATAAACATAAGTGAATCTATACGCTGGCGTCGGATAAAATGTTACTGATTACTTTGATGTCTAACAACGACTCAACTAAAATGCCTATTTATTATACCAATGGCGTAATATGTCAAACGGATTTTCGTTTTTTGTTTGTATGTTCTGCTTACCGTGAATATATTCGGGAAATAATGTATCAAACTCACCCTTGAAAGTAGGCACTTGAAAGTTTCTAAGTATTTTGGTCCCTATCACAAATGAATGCAATATCGTTCGTTCTCAGGAAAATTTGAGAAAGCACAAAATTTTGACTCGTTCATCTAGACCACGGATAAGGAAAAGGTGAAGCTAATGATCGGTGCATAAATCGACGTTACTGAATTACAAGAACGCTAGCTTCAGACGCGGCCAGTAAATCTGAGGATTATTTAAGTATCATTTATTTTTTTATTTTTTTTATGAAGTAAACCTTACCGTACTGTAGGATAACTCGATAAATTTTCGCGGACCACAGTTATATCATCATAAGCAGGAACCATTCTGTGATAATAACAAAGGCATTTTCCCAAATGCCGTCCTCAAAATGACCCACCTACATGGACATTTGGGCCGTCATTTCCCCCAGCTGTCAAGCGGTGCCTGTCATATGTGTGCAGTGCATAGTGAAGATAAACCAAGTGGGTGACTTCCTTGGTTGGCCTTTTTATTCTGGGATATAACAGAAGTGCTCGATTATTCTTTTGACAGCTTATATAATGAAGTTTGAGGGTGTTCTTTTTGATCGATTATGTGACAACATGTGTATATTCGGAGACAACCGGGTAGGAATCGAGATTTATCGCAACTTTGTCAGGAAAAAAGTAACGATTATCAGATGGTTTTGAGGCCATGTACATCACTGTAGGTTGTCATTTTGCTTTTGTTCTCACGGTTACGACCGAATGAAACAAGGCCGTACCGGTTGTGTATTAATTTATTGTGCGAACTAAATTTAGCAGACGTTTAACAGTACGAATCTACCCATTAAAGGACTCGTCAGTATGTCACAACTCAAGCTCAGACATCTGTCAGTTCCATCCGCTTATCACTGAGATTCATAAAAGCGTGTGAGGTGCTCCTAGTACCGAACAAAAGTCTTCTTTAAGTTGCCTCACTAAGGAGGTGATATTTTAGTTACTCTTGGCAGTTAGTTGCGTGGTTTCCAAATTCAACCATACAGACTTAACCAAAAAACAAACCAAAAGGAAGTTGCATGCCTTAAAAACAGAAAAAACGAATGGTTTCCTTTGATGATATACGATTACACGGATCATTAAACAACGCAGACCGAATCAGTCTTTCCCCAGATTCTATTTGTTGTTGCTCAGTGGAATGAGATGTCTTACCGGGCCTGCAAACCAATCCTTATGTTGCAGGCACGTTAAGTGTTGGCATTGCGCTTTCAGTGTTCTAAAATATCGCAAAGTAACAAAAGGTCATCGAGATCGATGGGTGGTTAGGGTAGATAAACCATATTGATGGCAAGTGAGAGAGCTACTTCCATGTCAAGTCTCTTGAACCTGCCTCATAAAGAGCTGTTTTAAATGTACCTCGCGAAGAGAAATAACCTTACCCACTTTCTTCTCATAACACCAGAAGGGACAGGCCACCTAAGGCATTTATGAATTGAGACAAGACAAACTTTGCTGTGAAACTGGCTTAGTTTAGTGCGGCCCACATGTAATAGCAATAATATTAGTTAACACTTGTTTTTGCGTGCTCCTTTAGCCTTTGCACAATGGCGTGCGATCTACGGAGCAGGTAGGAGTCTGTAGAGAACACCTAGAAAACACCACAACCATGAGTATTTGATTCCTAAAGCTCAATACAGCCGAGCTGGCTGCACTTTTTTATATTAGTACGGTGTCAGAGTCCACCCCAAAACTCTAAAGAAAATAAGAGTGAACAATTGGCCAAATTGTAGCGTCTGATAGAGTGAGAAAGAATAGTTTAAGCAGACAATTAAAACTTAAGCACATGCCTCGATAATTTGTTTTTAAAAGGCTTCCATTCTTTTAAGACAATGCACTGAGTGTTTGTTCATTCACAGTTTACTACTCAGTTGCCCCTCACTTAGAAATCGTGCCTTCAAATTGAATTTCTGGGTCAGTCTATTGATGACGCCATATATTTTTCAAAGTTTGTTGCTCTATTCCTGATTTTCTGTCGTATCCGAATTCACCCTATTCAAGTTTCGAAAGCTGACGAAAACATGGTGGGTAATATCAGTGGAAATCCAGATTCGCGCACTGAAGTTCGTATTTAAGTGAAAACACGGCTGCCTCATTAAAACACTTTTCCTTTACTTCGAAGATAATTTTAGTTATTTTTCGTCAACAAGAGTAACAAGAGAGAAACTGGTTTAAAGTTGTTTCCTGAGATCAGTCCTGCAAATGCAAAGCCTAAGAACTGACGATTGTGTGCTTAAATGACGCCAGAATCGGCGCTGACTTCGCCAGAGCACTTTACTTCCCGTCAGTTAACTGGACTCAGGTAATGGGTAATTGACACAACGTAGAGTCTGTGGGTATCTAGCTCTGCAGCTAATCCATCACAGGTTAGCAGATTTGTCTCATTGCATTGTAAACACTACAAATTTTGAATGGAACGATTACCCACGTTTTAGTGCACCCTGCCGTTCCGGGGTGCCTTGGAGTATTTTTACAGTACATCTACTTTGCGTGACCAAAGCAGACGCGTTTCTTCACTTCAAGCATTTTTAAATAAAGCAAACGACATAATAAAGATGACTTTGTTAGACAAAAAACGGTAACTTCACCTGGGGTTGAAACAAACGTCAGCGGTCAAATATTTCATGAATCCTAAGGTCGCACACTCCAAGTGGCAGCTTCACGACACAAAGCGGACCACAAAAATACCTGACTGCGTTTACATGCCCTAGTGCGGCACTGAAAAGGCAAGGTGAAAATGAAACGTTTGCTTTTAAAGTAATATCGTGAAACTAGGACTACGTATGCGTTCGCTCAAGGTGATAAACTTGCAAGGTACAAATTACTCTTTCGTAACGTTTAGTCCCTTGGCCTTAATAGAACGCGACCAAGGGGAAAAAACACAACAGGACTGCTAACACCAGCCATTAGCGTTCAAAATGGTGAGAGTCTCCGGACAGCCATCACTCGGGTAGGATTCCAGTCAGCAATACTTTACTTGCCTAACGGCGGGTATCCTCGACTGCCCACATCGATCGGCTATTGGCTGTTTACAAATAGAGTCCAAACTTGTAGACTTGTGGAAGTGCGCACAATGCGAACTAAGGATCAAGCGTCGACTTTTGGTTTTATTTGAACCAGCTCAGTTAATTCCAACCGCAATCGGTTCTGCTACGTGAGATCCACTATCCCGTTGAACAAAAGGATCCAACTGGTCAAGCTAAATTAATTGTGGTATTTTGGGTGTATAAAAACAACGCATGTCATAGTTTCGATTTTTAACAAATGCCAGAAATCTATCAGGAAATAGACATTGTTATTAAAACACGGAACTCGATGAATTTTCGTCGATATTTGAGACAAAATTGTGGAACCTTGTCATCTACCACAATCGTTTATGGTTCCTCCCACCTTAGGCTTTGCACCACCCTATCAGAGCCATCACGTCTTTTAATCCCTTTTATGATTCCATTTTTCATCAAGCACCTCAAATGATTCACAGGAGCACCAACAGCTCCCTTTACTGCTGTTTTGAAGCTTTACTTTGGTTTCCTGGATTAAATAAGCGTACAAAAATGACTGTCTATTTCTATGAAATAATTCGCTATAATATTTGTCGACAAACCTTCTAAATGTTGGTGTTGATGCAAGAATACATCCCGAAAGATTATCTTGAAAAGCTTCATTGAACTCTTGTCATTATGTTCGAAGGCAGAGTATCTGACCTTCTGATATACAAGGAGTTTGGCACCTTTGGTTTGGCACTTGAAACGGAACAAGTTGATTCGTCTGACTCCAGAGATTGGGTGTATTTAGATGCTGAGTTGCCACTGAATCGTGTAGGCCCATCCAGCATTGATGTATAAAATGCATCAGAAAGCTTGCATCTGCTACATCCAACATGTGTTTTACCTCGCCCAGCGCTGCCAGTGAAATAACACTTACCAACGAATTTCGAGAACGTGAATTATTTTGCTTGATTTTCTCTGAACACAAACAAGATGCACTAGTTTCATGTATCGAAACACAAGTTAAGCACCCTTGGTATTCGCACCATGGTGCTAGCTTAGATTCGGATTTTTATTTGTTGTCAGAGAATATATACGCCCTGAATAATGTTTTTGGACATTATTTCTCCTTCAAGGCCTGAGTGGACTATTTTCATTCCTTTGTATTTCACTGAACATCTGTGATATGGTTCCTCTAAGTTGACAGCGGGAAGCTTCCGTCCTACGCTTCCATATTATGCATGAATGTAAACGCTTGTCAGGATATAATATTTGGTGTCAAAACCACAATCCCGTCGCTAAAGCGGTCACTCTTAGTGTGTAATTCTGTCCTGTTTTGGAGTTCTCAAGGGTTTATTTAGCAAACCTTATGCACCCCGAAATTACATGAACGACGATAAAACAAGTCATTCCTGGTGATCATCATGACTTTTAACGATGACTGATTAATTGACGTCATGCATACTTTTGGAAATTGCTGTTTTCAGTGGGATTCCGGGTAGGTATCCGATTATGCGACGTCTTGTTACGTTAAACAGCTGGATTAAAATTGTGGGTGGGAGAACAAACTTTCTTACTTTTCGATTCCAAGGGTTTTCCTTTGCAAGCTAACCGATCATCGGATGGAAAATCTGTGTGCATCCACTTCCTTGGGTCATGAGATGCAGCTGAAAATGCACGTATCAGATGGTCTGTTTTGTTGGATGACCCCATGAAAAACTGCTGGTTACAGGCTATTAGTTTGCTGCAAATCATTCTTGCAGACGACCCATTCGGTCTCTAACTCGTTCTAGCTTGAGAGGGCCCTAGTAAATCTTAAATCATGCTTAACCCGGTTTTGAACGGGTTCCATTCACTCGGACAAACTCACGGTCGAGTGTGTCAAGAAAACCACGGAGTAGCATGCCACTAGTGTACTGAAGGGAGTTTTATCTAAATAACTGTAAGCTAAAAAACAGGTAATCTTTGCATTTGGGCTTTGGAAATAAACTGATTCAGTTTTTGAGTATATTGTCACAGTCCTTGAGAATATATATTGAGGAAATAAGAAAAGGATGTCATCCACTTTTAAATTACCGTCTACAACACGAAGGTGCACATAAACTTAATGTGCGTTAATTGAGGTATAATGTCCAATCAAGAAGGACTTGTGTCAATATTGCTTAAAAGTTTGAAACCCATGTGCAACTTTATTTCGCCTCCCAAAAAACTGTAGGTCGTGGTCAGATAATGCAGTCTACGGCATCGTTTTATTAAAGCCACCATGAGTGGTACTCATACGTCTGTCATATCCTGCAGCTTTTTCTCAGCTTACGGCAAAAAGAGTCTTGAAAAATAAGTTTAGCACCAGTGTACTACGGATTTTGAACTTCCATATTCGAACTAGCAAAGCATGTTGCCAGTTGTTTAGTCTAGGTAACTACCAGCCACTAGACTATGTACCAACTCTGATCAGGTATACCTAATCCTCGAAAGTTTCTTTCCAAGTAGGGATTGTTACTGAGAAACGTTTCTGGGTTTTTTATGCACAATTTTTCCACGTCTTGCTTAACTTTGCAGTTCTCAACGACTAGAACCCTGATCGGGTAAAACAAACCTCAGAATACATCTGGAGTCAACTTATTTGTCACATTTTCTCAAGCACATACTTATGAGCGATACTTGTATAATTCTCTAAAAACATCCCATTATGTCGAGATCAAGTTAGGCAGAATACTGCATGAATGAAGCCTGTTTTCAAAATAAAGTTGGACGAATCCTCCCGCACCCGCGATCACTTCTGTGAGTTGATACTGCCATGTACCAGTTGGAATATGTTTAGCTTCATTAGGCCAATCACCTCCCGGCGAGTATCATTTCAGGAAAAATGAGAAGTTACCATAAAACTATGATTAGGATTATCCTTGAAATTAAATGTTCCCTAACTCATTTATGGTTAGGCATGGTGCTATGTCGAATAAATATACATTACCCCTCGTTTTTGCTCCCTCTTCCCTCATTAACTTACACACTGCAGTTTGAAAAGGAATGATCATGGCTAGACATTACTTGCACTCTTTTACCACGTAGTCCTCCAAGTATATTGTTATGAACACAACTGAACAAGAGGTACTTAAAATGCTAATTTTTCGCGCGTGAAATGCATCACGTAACGGGGTATAATTGTTTGGAAACTGTTGCACAAGGACCATTCCCGCAGAAAACACAGTTATGCTCATTCAACTCAAAAGTGTGAAATGAGATTTTTGTTCAAGCGACCACATTTCATGCAGGTAAAATTCTAAAACCAAGTAATTTAACCTTAAAAGACCATCCACGACAATAAAAAATAACGGAAATTACTACCTGGTTATACACAACCTGGAGCTTAGTTTGGTTTAAATCACTGTGTTGAACTGTTGAGCCCCAGAAAGAACAACGAAGAGAATGGTTTGCTCAAAGTCTTCAGTGAATACGTAAGTCAATTTTATGGAGACAAGTATACCCCAATATTGAGTTTTCCCCTAACAGGAATGTGGCGCTATTTGTATGCCGCACATTTGTTTGGAGAAGAAAGATTCAGTTGCGCTTTCCTTTCGTTTATTGTTGAACTCAACTTAAGTGGAGAATGAATTGCCTTGCACGAATTAGGAAGTGACGATCTGCTACTTCGGTAAAAACCCGCCATGATTTGGACTCATTGTGGAATTAATTCTAAGCCATTTTTTTTGCAACGTAACAACTCTGCTCCTTCAGATCTTTAGTAGTGCTACACAAATGATGGTTTCACATTGTACCGAAAAGGAATGTCCAAGTTAGGATGGAGTACGGCAAGTTTCATTACATATTCTGAACAATCTTATCTAAACAAACAAACCCATTTTGTTTTTCGCAATGCATTCGACTGTGACAGAACTAAAATAACCAGTCGGTGTTACCATACAATTTGTCACTGCTCAGGAAAAACCCGCTACCGTTATGTGACCTTTAAAGCCGGATGCTGGATTGCGCGTCACTAGCTTTGTTTTATGCCCGCCATGGAACAAGTAATCCACCTTCTCCACAAAGGCAAATGATTTCGTCATCTGATCAGAGAAGCAGCCTATACAGAAATGTAAACAAAAGATAACTTCGTACCTGAGACAAATTTGGACCAGTTAGTGTATCTGGAGAGATTTTGCCCGTGAAACGGAAGACATATCTTTTCAGATATTTCCCTGAATTGCGAGTGAGATCTTCAAATAACCACTGGCGTTTAAAAAACTTATTTTTAAAGATTGGTAACTAAGCACGTCCCACAGTTAGAAATAAGAAATCTGCAATACTAATGTATAGGGCGCGAAAGAAGAAATGATTATCTGACTAGTTTCATTGATCACTATCAAAAATCAGACACTACTGAGAAACCGCCCTAAACCACCCTGAAAAATATAGTCTATCCATCGGGGCCACCAAAGAGTTGCCAGTTTCTTTTCTAATCAACCGCCAGTTGGAATTCAGCTCTAAAACGAACGTAGGATCCTTCGCAAGTCTCGTTCATTGAGTAGACACTGTTTAAATCTATTACATCTGCGGGTTCAGATAAATATGCCTAACAAATATTCGTCTTCAAAAACAGATCGGTGGAGCCATCTCAAAATGGCAACCGAAATCTCACTCTGATTTCAAGCCCGTGCCCACAATTAACCATTGATTGGCAAATATATACTCATTTGCAAACTAATTGGTTGTTTTTTTCTCGAGAAACTCACCTGAAACCCATTTGAATCTGTCGTTTGTGATGTTCGTTGATTGATCCAACGCTTCATATCTCACATAACGTTTTCTCGCTCTCTACCTCAGTGAGTCGCCTTCAGTTGCCGCGGCCACTCTAGCCTCTATGATTAAAACCTAATATCACAGAAACAAGCAGTGAGCGATAAACGTAGTTTCAGTGAGTCGGATATCTCAGATATCTCACAATATTGACTCCCTTCAGACCCAGAAGAACTTACCGGATAATGAACGCATTTAGGTTTACTAAACAAAGCATAGACAATCAACAGACTTTGATCCAGAAAAACAATGAAATCAGCTGATTCAACAATTATTGTTTCACCATTTTGATTGAGTTTTAGGTAGCGCGTGGAAGTTGAATGGCACAATGTTATCATCATCATGTTCGTGTCCCTGTAGTTCGTACAAAAGGACATCTACCCAAGAGTGCACCCAATCACCACCTCTCTGATTCGAGCGAACAGAGGATCCAGCTCGAACCCTACTGAGATACTTCTGGTCTTAACCGAGCGCATTAGAATCAGAAATAACTTGTTGATTGCAAAATGGAAAATTTCTGCTAGCACAAAAAACAGACTTTATTGAAATAAACTCATAAACTCCCTACTTCTGTGTTCACAAGACAATAGGCTAAATGTCAACACTTTTCTGTTACTGACTCGATAATTTCGAAAAGCTAAAAGTTTAACCCGTATACAGCTTCTATTTTTTATACGCCCTCTAATATAACTCTCATACATTTATAACAAAGTGTGAGGACTTTTAAGCTGGTCAACCGCAGGAAACAGATTCCATTTCCATCACATTTTTTTCAGTGCATAGGACTCTCTTTTTCAGAACCACTATACTTTCCAACGACGTCATTATTGTGAGCAATGGGACCTCGTCGTGTTCCTATCCATTGCATTGTAATACTTCCAACAGCTTATGGAATCATTAGTGCACGAGACTCCTTGGAAATGTCTGACGCTACCCAAGCACACATTAAGACATTTTGTTGGAAATAAGTTAAAACTTATTAACCTAAGAGATAATGAGTATATTACAGACGATAGAACACATCGTGATTGACGAGAAGTGTCACTGGTGTCAAACGCACCCCAACCAAGACAGTCAGCCAACCTCCAATTATGTTCCGAGATGTTTGTTTGTTGCATTTCTGTTGCACACCTGCGTTGTCTAAGGATAGTTTGTCTCCGACGGACTACAAAATTTCTAACATCCAATAAAAAAGAATAACTTTAGTATATGGAATTCACGGTTGTTGAAGAAATGCTGAGGAATTTCCCAATAATGCATCAAGGTTGTGGGTTTGTTTAGAACGGATCAAATAATTCATCCATTATTTTCAGAAAACTTCTAAGGGTAATCGAATTGTAACATACAAGTTGTTTTTTTCAACTAATTTGTATCACCAAATAAGTATCCAAACGATGTTGACAACACGGAAAATTTTGAAATCCTGATTGCTGTAACATACACTCACAAAAATATTTTAGCCTCTAGTCTGGGTATGATGTTACAACGCAGTTACCCCAAATAAATTGTCACCGGAATACAAAATCAACAACAAACAGCCCGTGAAAAACTACTGAAACGCTTCATTTCACTACTTCAGAAACCTTGTGATTTTATTCATAAGAACAGTAATGTACAGAATGAAATAGCTTATGAACAAGCTTGTGCATCGAGCAATAGTTTCACAAAATTTTTCGCCGTTTGCACGGGAGGATGAGGAATGATGGGAAAAAACAACTCATTGACCCCCGTGTTTTTCTTCTTGCATTTTTGTTTGGCTTTGTTTGAAAAATGAAAGATTTCATTTTCTTCCCACTACTATAATGCGTAGTTCCAAATCCAAAAACTGTGAAATCAGCGCATTTTCACCAGATGAAAAAATGGTTCCCAATAAGCATGGTTGGTTAAAAAGCTTTGTCTTTTTAATGACTGTTCAATAGTGATCAAATTGTAGCATGCAAAACACTATCAGATTTTTCTTGTTTTGTCTTAGTGACATACGATGGTGGCATATGTAAAGAGTCGAACGAATGCATGGCACACAGAATATACTTTTGGTTTTCCGTCCAAACCCTTTTAAATCAGTCTCTAGCGAATAATGTAGCCAAGAGGTAGGAACTGCGGTCGGATACCTTGAACAGATCATCAAGACGAATACTTTTGTGACGGATTCTCACCGGCTATACAAGGTGTCATGAAATAAAGCCCATAAACTGGCTCACCCACTGAGGTGAACATTCGCTATTTGACGCTTCAACAGGATTGTTCAGGTGGTTACTATTTACCGGCTGCCAAAACTTGAGTTTGCTAACCTTCAAAGATGACAGCAAGCAGAACTTGAGAGTACATTAAATTTGAAAATAATAATAAAGACCGGGAAATAATCCGACGTCTTTTACCGTTTTTTCAAACAAATGGTTGTTTTTTAATCATCTATTCACGGTGAACTGTTGGAAGTTCGCAACACGGATAAATTATTTCCGATGTATTGACCTGTCAGAATTTTAAGTTCTTCGCCGGGTATGTACTATACGAATAGCTGAATTTTGAAGCAGAATTGTTAGTTGGCAGTGGTCAAGTTACTCTATGTCTGAGCATTTTGAATAGCCACGGATATCTTACGCTGAAGTGGGTCGGATTCAGCAAGTAGGCCTTTTGCGCTGAGGCATAAAGGAGTGAATAAATCCAACGGGCGATCAGTACCATCCACATATATTGTTTGGCTGCTCATTACTGTGCCAACACTCACCTCACTAGATAAACCAAAGGGGGATAAATCTCAAGCTGAATTGAGCCTTCGATAGCACTTTGTGCACAAAAAAACGCTATTCCCAAGTCCATCTCAAGCTACAGCATTACTTGGTTTCACTTTTGTATTGAGCTCAAGTGGGTTGGGCATTCGAAGGGCAATCACTTTTTGGTATGTGTGTTGCTATGCTCACTCATGTCGATAGGTTGAATTTTAGACCCAAAAGTCTTTGCAGCCCAAATTTTAATGAAACCTAAAACACGAATAATGGCGGGTAGTGGACTATTCGAAAGTGATTTATATGACATTTGTTTATCTTGCGGCATTTTGACTCGGAAACAAGTATGATGCCAACGAAAGTTTCATTCGTGCACAGTACTGACAAAATCAATCCCTACATCTTTCAGCAAGCACCTCTTTCCGATTGTATATTTTGAGGTTCGCGCCCCGTTAGAGAAACGGAGATATTGTTACCCGAAAGGCAATCTTTAGACAATTGGATTCCTTCGTTTCCTCTTGTTCTGCGACCTATGTTTACACTTTCTTTACCTCTCAAACTTACCATTGAAGCTAATATGCAAAAGCTCTACCAGCTAAGTGGATTGCGCCTATTGAGTGAAATTTTCTAACGTCTAAGATAACGTACATTTCCGCTCAATACACTGTAGCATTAACCCTCTTAATTTGTGCATAATGACCCAATCGCACGAATCATTCGCCTGAACCGAACACTGAAAGGTTACTGCCATCCGGTCTCAGTCCAAACTCATCATCGATGATGGAATTCCCACGATTAATGAAGAAACCTTTGCAAGCAAGTTGTCAAGCTCGGCGAGCAAACAAGCGGCCTCCTACCTGATCTACTGGTAATAAGCCAATTAACCCCAACTGCCGACACTTCGATGTGGTGACTCGTCTTTCATTCAGGCAGTAGCACGTTAGGAAATGGTAGTTGGTTATCTTGTTAAGCTTTGCGTATGGAAATGGGCCATGTTGAACGTAGTTAGAATGGAGGCAGAGTCGACAGCATTATTACACAACACAGAAGTATTTTGAGCGCCTTTACTGAAGCAGATAAAATATGGTATTCCGTTGATCCATTTCATTTTTTTCATTTTGGACATAAAATTATCTGCAAACACCAAAATAGTCAAAAGATACCGGCTACTCCATCCGACTATATGTGAAATATTCCATTGGACAGAAACCGAGCCCTTATCGTACGACGTGAAAGCAGTCCTATCAGTTTCAATGGGTTAAAATAATTGGTTTCCAGTGCTGTCCTCATTAGCAAGGCAGTATGGATCAAAGTTACTGCCGTGTTGATTTATCTCCCCCCTTCTTTTTTCACAGACAAGTAGAAACAGGGGAACACTAAGTACTCTTAGAAATCAAACACGAGGCCACACTGCGTCTAGCTACTGCAGAAATAAATTCGCAAGTCACAACAAATCGCTCCTCGTTGACTCCGTTTCTGAGAATCCTCTCTTTTATCTCAAACGTGCCAACGTCAGACCGCGTCACTTGGACTGTATAGACCAAACAATTTGTCATAAACGGACATCGCTTTTTTCTTTTTACAGGCCTGACTCCGCCTTGTGATTTGTGCGCAGACTGGTGGGAAAATGGAGTCGTTGTCGTTTTAGATATACGGAGGACTTCAAAGTGATACCAAGTCATGCTCGTCTCTCAAGTAAAGCTTGATGATCCTATTATACATATATGTATGTGTATATAAACATATATATATATATATGCATATAAGCGGTCTGATTCAGCTGATTATTCAAGGTTCTCAAAAAATTTCGCCTTTAATTACCCTTAAACCTATGAGATAAAATTTGGGTTTCTTTATATTCTACTCAGGATCATAGCCCGAAGAAATTTCGGATGATTTCGTCCAGATGACTCAAACGAAAAATTGTTTTTTTATTGGGAACCATGTTCATCGATCAGTACTATTACGGGTAAAAAATAGTTGTGGCAAGAAAGCATCATTGACTGAATTCTTGAGAATACCCCAAATTGTATGCGGCCAACAAACAGAACTGGATTAGACAAAGAGTGTGACCTTGCTAACGTTTCAGACGTTCGTAACATGATATTTTAGGGCTTCTGGACAAACGAATCAAAATTGCCCATAAATATGGGGCTACATGTGCCTTTGATGGCCCATGCAAAAGCCTGACGCTCTACGCTGCTGTAGGCAGTTGCCGGAATTTCAGAAGTTTCACTTAAATCACTCTTTTCTAAAGTCCTTATCCAGCCCGACATACTGTTTCTGGTCCATACGAATCAAAGGTAGTAGGCAAGCCTTGCAGATAACTTTCAAATGAAAATTTTTGCATTACGCTTTCTTCCAAACTAGAAAATCAAAAGGTTTACAACCGTGTGCAAACTGCAGGAAGCACCGGAAGATGTGCAGTTTGGTCTTGCTTGGATCCAGTGCCGCATGAATGAAACATGCTCCCCAGTTTCCATTTTTGAACAGAAGCATATTACCGGAAAATCAAACCGAGTTCTTATTTATCTTGGTTGACCAAACTTAGACACCTCCTACGGAGTAGAGAGAGTAGAGTGCTTTTAAGCGTATCAACATAATTATAAGCAGTAATAAATCCGCTCACTAGAAAAAAATGCCCACCGTTAACTTGGTCTGCTCCATCTGGGCTCTGTTTTGAACAGACAATTTGGTTTCATGTACAAAATTGAGTAAACAAGATAGGATGAACGTTTGCCACAAATTATCACGCAGAAAGTTACGAAAATATGTCAGTCATGTAATAATAAATTAGGAATTATTGATACATGAATATACAGATAGTGATACAGATCAATTTTCCCACATTTCGAAAAACGAGGGCTGCAGGCAACATACAAGGTTGTAAGTAGTATTAACTGGAAAAAGGCCGTACGTCAGTGTTCGCCGCGCTTTCTTTGCATAAACCGTTATTTTATCCTTATGCAATCTCCTGGGTTCTCAAAGAAGATAGTTTTGACCAAACCATAGTAATCCACACCAACTAACCAGATCTTTTTTGAGCATTTTCAAGCAGTAAGTTCCGTAAACCAGGATTGGTGATTGCCATTATATTCATTCAACAAACCGATTGTAGTCAACCATGTCGTGTAAATAGGGGCAATTGCAAACTGAAATTTTAGGTTTATCTCCCGAAAGCACTATCTATCATTTATTTTTTTAAGAAATGCTCAAAATCTAGTGGTAGCCAGTCGTGCAAGATCCATTTCTCTGTGTGACTAAACTTTTCCCATCTCTTTTTACATTTTGCCCTCCTACGACCTTGTAAATTTATCAGATAATAGTTAATTATTATTCCCGGTTTATGAATTCGCTGAATTCATTCTCTTACCTAGCTTGAAGCGCTTGCTTTTTCGGTGTGATCTAACGTACACTTCAAATTAACTAGTCTTGTCTGGCGAGAATCCAACTATTCCCATTGTCTGCATTCCGTCAAATTTAAACTAAGAAATGTTTATGTATGAAGTCCGTTCAGATGTAACCAGTTTAAACAAATTTTGTAACAAGGCAGAGTATAAAAAACACTTGAAGTAGACCTGGCCCCAATTTGTACGCCCTTGTCTTGCGTACGCCTTGATGGAGGCATTAAAAGTCAGCCCTCTTCCTCATGGCCTCAAATATGCGAAGTTATTAGGCGTTTTCCGGCAATTAATAAAAGGTGCACGTAAGCCACGGCTATTGTACGTATTTTGGATGAGTAAACCAAGCTCCTAAGATGAACGAAACCTAAAGACTCGAATTTATAATTGGTTGCATCAGAAGAACAAAAACCCACAGGTCGCATTAGATTACGAACTTTCTTAGAAGGACTCACCTGAGTTGTCACTCGATACCTGATTACGCTGTTCCGGTTGCATGACTGCAGAGTAAGAGGCTCTATTACCCATCTAAGTAAAGTTAAGCAGGATGCTGATTGACCAGTTCTATAAGGCAGATGTGTTTTTCAGATAATAAGCGAGTGGCTCGAAGCCCTTCAAAGATATACGGAGCTTTTCACTTATTGCAACGTGATCGTTTCATCCATTACAGTTTTCAATGAAGCACAAGCTGCTATTATGATATCTCCTGAAATTAGGGCATTTATGGTAAAATTGTAAAATTGTAAAATTCCCCAAATTTCTCCCAATAAGTATACAACTTACTCTTTTGAGACCCTGGATAATCTAAAGCATTTAGTAAAGCCATATTTGTCCATCTTTTATCACGGCATTCTTCTGAGTACTCCAAGTAGTTTTCGAAGTCGTAGTTGTTCGTAAATGCGTGTCGATGAATAAATAAACCAGTGGAATCCGTCATAGTTAGCCAGCTGCCGAACACTCCCCGTGGGAGTTTCCTCCACCAAATCGGTCTCAGATGCAGACAGAGCTGGCTTGAAGGTCAGATTTACACTGCTGCGGCAAGAGCCTTAGTGTGCATTGGAAACAAGATACCTCCGAAATACTCAGGAAACATACTGATATGAAAAACCCCTCTACGAATGTGTGCTTCTCCATATTACATCTGGAAATAGTGAGTTCTCTGAATTCTGTGTAAAGGCCGCTCATGAATGGCTCAAAAAACGAATTTCGCTCAATGATGACCCACAAAGAAAGGGAACAGATTTTCTAAAAAACTGATCACTCGCTTAACTTTGTCCTTCTAAGTTTTAAGGTCCCAGTGGCTAATTTACCTAGGGTTTTATAGCTTACTATCTATGGTACCATTTGTTTCCACCACGAGTTTGACGGTTTAGTTCACGCCGTTTGCTTTACGCGAAGTTTCATCTTGAACGACGCTCACGCGAGCTAACTCTAAGAAAGTTATGTAAGGAAAAAGGATCCTGTGAAATTTGGTCGAGTCGAGATTTCTAACCCTTCTTTGTTGATGATTCTACGTATATCCACCAGCACACGCAGTCTAGTGTCAAGTGTCATCTTATCCAAAACCGCTCTCCGTGCGCTCATTCCTCGATTTTATTCAGGCCGTGGTGCTTGTTGATTTCCACCGTCTCAGTCATCAGACGGTGTGGTGCGAATTAAGACCCCAGATCTATTCCATGTCCTACGTCTAACGCGTGTACTGCCATCGCTCAGTCTTTGACTGGCGCCTAATAGTCGTCCGCAATTGTCGGTGGTTCGTTTATTCCTTTTTTTATATTCATCTATTCTGGTCTGCAGTTCCCTGGCTTTACGTCGTATATAAACCTTAGTGTAAACGTTGCATATAACTTTACACACCGAGACTCTATTCCTTTCAACCAAGAGCGGAATCCTTTAGTTGCACCAAAACTAAGCGCAGCGTTTTTCTCTTCTGGAACGCCACTTAAACAATGGTAATTTTCAGCATTCTTCGAATGACATCCTGTCTTCCTGTCTTATATGGAGCGCATGCTGTACCAACCCATTTCTTACTGGGTCTTGGTATTGGAGCCAATATCCTTCTTAATTACCACTTAATCAAACTCACTAGATCCCCTATTACTTGAAGTTTGTTGGCAATCTCGATGTGAGCCGCTCTTTGGTCCACCTCTTCTGTGCAAAGTGCTCTGACTTGACTAAACATTGATGAGTTTCTATTGATTATACTCTGTCTCCATGCCAAAATAATATGCAAAGAAAAGTCATTTAGATAACTGTTGAAGTTCTTTACCTCATTACGTTTGATTACAATAAAGGTGTTATCAACTAAACGCCAAAAAATTCTCGGAAGAAGACAATATCCGACCACAGGTATTCATTCCAAATCCTCATGTAAATATTAGCTAAATTAGGGATAGTGAAGATCACATTACAAGACCTTGTTCGAGTCAGTAAGCAGATCCAGATTCAGACACGCTCTTCAAATATTTCATCCAGTGGAAGTTGTGTCCATTTCTGTCAGTGAGAGCCTCTTGGTTACCTCTAGAACATCTGCTTTTGGGGTGTTCATATACAGTGAAAGGGTGTGAATCCTCATGAGGACTTCACCTCTCCTCAAAGAAAATCCTTCGTTTTTATTCACAAAGTCCCAACGTTGTCTAAATTTTCCCGGAAACGATTATCTTTTAATTCCAAGCGTTTTCTTACAAACGAGTCTCATTCATAAACCGGCGTTCACTACCTTTCAGGGGAATGAACCGACGTTTTATTCGCTTCTCATGGTATTTTCATCTTTATAGCGTTTCGCACTCGCGCTTCGCTATTTTTCAGGCGAAACATTATAGCTTCAACCGATTTGAGTTTTCAGCCGTCTCAACGAGCTTTGTCTGGTTCCTCAGATAGAATGTGAACCATCTTGTGATCGGAAAACTTAGAACGGCTACAATCCCGGAATCTAGGCTCCTGGTGTATCTCAGCGCAAAGATATCACAAAGGAAAACCTTGAAAAACAACGATACATCTAAAGACCCTTTGATATTTGCAAAGCAGTGCATCCCATCTCTCATTTTGTTCCTTAGACTATAACTACCTTTCGAGGGCACTTTTCAAGGGCAATGCCAGTGAGCTAAGAAAATACCACAAATATTTAGCGATGATCGGTATCATTTTGGGGAAAACAGTTTGCGTCAAACGGTGGTGACAAATGACTTTTATTGTGACTTACACAACACCAGCCATGGAACTTTTAACTGTTCATGAAATTCTCATTGGCGCACGCGAGGCTGCCAAGTCGTTTGATCTCATCTGCGTCAGTTATTCCTCATACCTCCTCTCAACTTGCCCCCGAGTACAAATTTGATCAACAGCCAAATCACTCATAGTTCGAATACTTGAAATTTCCTTACACCATCTGCCACCTCTGTCACACACTTAGGAACGCCCTGCCTCTCTTACCTTATATAAAGAAATCCAATGCAGCAATGATGCACTTGTGGCGTGTACAGCGTCTCATTTCCTGAAAAACATATAACAAGAAAGGTGTAGATTAAAGTATGGCGGTTTGAGACACCGCATGAAGATAAATCAGCGCGTGTTACGAGGGCAGGTATGAGGTGTCCGTCAATAACTTTTACTCACAAAAACAGGGTGGTATATACCTTATATGTTCTGAATATCTAAGATTTAAAGACTCCAGAAAAACAATGTCAGAATCCAGGAAATGCTTTTCCACGGCAGAATAAGATTATTTCGCCGTCTGGTAGTTTGTAGGCTCCGTTTTTCTGAAATAAAGGCATCTGCGACATTATTTGATTGCACGATTTCATTATGATAACTTGTTTTCATCATCACGATCCTCATCATCTATTTAAATGAAGAAAAGTTAGACAGAATCAGAAACGATCTTTCCATTGGGCTGATGTGTAAATGAAAACTAATTAGAGAGCGGCCGCAGGCGCTCACGTAAATGTTCTTCCAAGGGAAGTAGGGTGATCTGATATTTCATTCATAGCCCCGTATACGATTTCATCCAACTTTGGGCGTCATTCCACTGTAAATCCGACCGCTTGCGGTAACAACATCCGAGTAACTTCAGGCCAGTCTAACAAGGCAACCTCAGATCAAAACAAATAAAAATACGACGGGATTTCTACTGAAAATAAACCTAGCTCCATTGGTTGTTGAGTCTATCTTGGCACCGTTTAAATGCTTTTACTCCTGCCTAAATTCAACAATGAACTGAAAGCTTCTATTTCATTCTATTTTAATGAAGTGCTTAAGCTCCGTATCTCCGTTTTTTTCTAATACGAGCTGGTAGGCTGTGATAGCCTCGGGTAATAATTACCGTTCCCTGTGAGACTCGCGTAAATGAGAATCCATCGCCGAAAAGTACGGAAGGGTTCAGTTCTACCGAACAAAGCAACACAATCATGTCTAATAATAGGGAACGATTTCATTTGCTTTATCCACACGTGCTTTGCAATTTCACTAGGTAAACAACTGCAGCTTTGCTCATCTAATGAATGCTGAAAAGGAACACGCTATCTGAACTTGGAGAATGATTAGACAATTCAAAGATTCATTCTCATTCATGCAGATGCTAGCATTTTTCAAGTGAAGAAATGTTTGTCGCTATAAAAGGGTGCAACTTGTGAACGAAACCATTGAATTGCTATGTTTCACACTCTGAAATACGACAACGGCATGAAGAAATCATAACTAGATGTTCAAAGTTTTAAATTTTACCGTGTTTGGTTAAACTGAGTAAGGGATCCAGAACCCGAATCCTGGATTAAAATTAGGTGAGGTGGTTAATATAGTATCAACAACTTCATCCAATGGTTTAGTGTGACTGTGATCAGTCTGGGAAGGTAAACTTGGTAATACAAGGTAATTTTATTATTTAAAGTAACTCGACTGTCTAGATGATTCAGAAACCTAATCTGGCATTCGCATACTGAAGAGGATAAAGTAACCCACTGTGCTCATTATCAAATCGCTTAGTAAGGTTATGTGACGAGTGACATATTCACTGTTCTCTCCGTAACCATGAAGGATGCGCTGGTAGTATAGAATGCACCCAGGTAAGTCATATCACTTTGAGCTCCAACTCAGTATGATGACCGTGGTATAATTTGTATCATGCCAACGTTGGCGCTTATTTTTTGACAACGTCAGCGCTAGACTGAGCACGAAAAACACTACTTGCCGTGCACCATCGGTAACAGTCTGAAGCTGTTTAAAACCCGCTGGGAAGACCGAGATCTGGTGAGCTTGTTTAATCGGCCTCTTACAGATGTTCCTGGTGTAGTCATGATCGATGGTAATTTTTGACCACCTGCTCAAGGAGGCGGACACGAACCTCAGTCACTGTATTGAGCGAACTCCCAAATACTGTGGCGAATGGTCGGTTCAAGATGAATCAATCAAGGGTCTTCATCCCGGTTGATTCGTACCGGTCGACTAGATCTTATTCCCTAGCGGAAATCAAAAATTTGAAATTAATGTCCGGGAATTGATTGTGAGGTCAGATTTGGCGTTCGCTATCCGAAATAAAATCAACCAGGGACATATATGTAGAAATCCAAAAAAACTCAAAACAAACAAATCTTCACAGGTTGACTTCCACATTTCCTGGCTTATCTTTAACCTATTGTAAATTTCAACTTAATGATTGCTTAGGAAACCAGCTAGTTAAAAGGCTTTAGTTGGTGGACTTTAACTTTTGAAGTATTAAAATATAAGGAATTCGGGTTCATAATCGTCACTACCTGGATAAGTGTTCGACCGATTAATATAAGTTAGATGAACAACTCCAGACCAGAGATTTCTGTACAATACTGGGTTTGAACACATTCAAGGTTTTGGAACAACTGGTTGACAGATGTATATAAACTCTGTGTAATTCATCCCCAGCCGGCATGAACTTGCCCGCCGCCCAAAGTTTGGAGTGCTGGTACGTCTAGACTGTTCTATGAATGGCTCGTTTTACAAGGATACCGCTGTCTGTAAGCGAATCACTTTGTTCCCCCATCAAAATCTCTATCTTTCGAAATCATATAATGAAAATTTCCGCAATTTCGGCGCTTAGCTGCCCAAATTAGACAACTTTTGTGCATAAATCTGCGGAAATCAGCACTATTTGACATAGCATTCAGTAGCCATTTGGCTTTGGAGATTTTCGGAAGTCAAGTTGAGTGATATCTTATATCTGACTCTTCTTGGTATTCATCGATGAGTTTGGGGTCTGAACGATGCATCATTGAGGAAGATCAGATGGCTTTTGTGCTTTTAGGAAATCCATGCATGTTTCGCGTGCACTCGCACGCACCAGGTTGTTTGAAATAAATCTGTTGTGTACCCTAGTCGGTGAATTATTTCCAGCACCAGACACCGGAGTGAAAACATCAGTTGTATATAACAGGAACCCAGAAAGATCCTTGTCCTTAAGTACCATTTATGGGGCTATGGAAATAAAATAACATCATCTGGATTAGACCGCATGGAGGAAATAATATGGAATGGAGAATTAGTCACAGCGCACTAATAGGAAAACTTTTTGCTGCGTACGCGCAGGACTCGTGTAAAAGAAATTTGATTTACCTTCTGTACAAAATTAAGCTGGAAATGTTGTCGAATGCGAGAGTTAATTGTCATGGGTCTGAAGGCTCCCTAATCCCAATTCTATAATATTTTTTGTTTAATGTCAACCCACACCACCCTACAAAACAATTCATGGACGTTCCCCATATTTTCTCAAGTGGCACGAACATACACTAACCTTATACTTCACCTGACTGTTTCATCAAAAGCCTCATGCTTTCCAGGCCAGAAATCCTTACGTATCAAACCATGTCCATAGTACACTCAAATTAATCGCTCCTGTGCGATTTCCGGCCGTGTTATTGAAGGTCAGCTCACAAATCCAGTGCAAATCGAACAACAGCTACCCACATTTTCAGGACTTAGGTCAATTTTCAAATTATTCACATCGTAGCCGACTCCGTCCAATAGTCGTCGTGTGCACCAATCAAATTCATTTTATGGAGAATGAGTTATTGGTTATAAAAATGCTTAAGAATAAAAACCTGGACGCTAAGCTCATATAGGTTGCTGGGTAGGCATACAAACTCAAGCAGCTCAACGCGGCAGAAGAGATGGCCAAAATGAATCATGCATCCAGGCTCAGCCTTTATCACTGCTTTGGAAAACACTTCCGTATTCAGGAGGGCATAAAATTTTTTATGCTTTGGCCATGTATGTTAAGTATGTTGTTTTGTGACGACCTAAAACAAAGAATTGTAGATGGGAAGCAATTTAAAAGGGCTTATAGTAGTGTAGCACTTTTCTATAGAGGAAAATGTTGGTAGCTCAGGTATCGTAGATGGTGGTCGTTGGCTTGTTCGCTGAGCTGGGCAATTTGATTGCAAACGTTGCACTTGTAAACTGCTCTTTTTCATGCCCAGTGTCATCTTCTTTTTTCCCATCACTGTCAGTCACATCGCTGTACAAAAGTTTGTTTTACTGAAATACAACCGCTACCGCCCGCTCGTTGGCTGCAACGTGACTTTGAGACTTTTGCTGAGTGACTGTTGTTGTGACCGCCGGTTGGCTATATTTGACCGCTGCTAACACTAAACGTGAACCAACATTTCAGCTACAAACACCGGACTAATATATTCACACTTGCGGATTAACATTTCGATCACCGGAGATCTGGAATGCCAGGAAGATATAACTATTCTTGGTGTGGTGGTTCAACGGAATACGGAACTACGGAATCTCATTTTGAACTGAGTCAAGATTTACTTGTATTTTTCTCCTTGTGACTTTGCATCTGGGTTACATCAGTAATTTGTTCAGTTCACTAGAGACTCCATAGGGTCGTTAATCACTACAGTAGCCTGGACTAATGCGGTCAACAAATTTTTACGGTTTTGGACCTTTTCAAGTGTCCGTTGTTCAATGTTGACATTTTCTGTTGCATTTTCTGTTCTTGAAATCTTTCCAGTAAAACCGGTCATCAAACTGCTTTTAGTAAGGTGAAAAACGCCTTAATTCCAACAGTGAAATGGAAGCTTCCATTACGTTTTGTCTTCCTCTTCGCCGTTGACCCAGCAAACACAAGGCAGGGATATAGTAAAAAGATCTTCAAGCTTAGAACGCACACATTCATTAGGCATTTTTTCTCATTTCGAGCAGTAGCTGTGTGGAATGATCTTCCTCCAACGGTTGTCCACGCGCCTTCTAGAACCAGGTTCAAAACAATACCAGATATTTATTCATGCGGATCCTCTTGCTGGCGAGCATACCGCCCTACGCGGAGAAGAGAACGAGCAGTGCTACACCCTTTTTTCATTTGTGCCTTTCAGATGAACGACAGCCGCTAAATAACAAGAACAAAAGCGACCTGGGAAACTTGGGCAATAGCCTTGATCCTGTGTATCAATCCGTAAATCCGTGAGGATTAAACCGGTTGAAATTACCGATCACCCGTTTTGCTAATATGAGATGAAACGCTATATCCAGCGTCCAGTAATCGGCGTTCCTCTTGGGGCTGACGTAACTGAAAACCCATCGCTGAACAGTACGAAGTAATTAAGTTCTGCCGAACACAGCAGCAGCATAGTATCGATGTGTTGGTGGATTTTAGACATCAACTGGTGTTTGGTCAAGTGACCATTGACCCGTAACCGGTTTTATGCTTGACCGCATAGTTGGTCTAGTGGAGAGTATTGGGGGCAACAAGGATGAATACCAGTGGGATCTTTATCTACGGCATTCATACCAGAGTTTGCAAAGAACAAACTGGAAGGGATTATGCTTCTGGATGGTTATCCCAGCATATGGATCCGGTACATAGATGATACTCCTAACATCATCAAACGAGGAACACATCAGCCAACAAATGAATTAATAAACAATGTTTCTGACAATATACGAATAACAATATATATATAAATTGCTGGAAACTGTCCTCCTTAAACTTGATTATTACGGGATTGCCAAATGAACCACTACATAGAGAAAAGAGGCTACATAGAAGAGAGACACGTGCAGATGAATAACGTAGCTATTGTAGCAATCATTCGAAGAGTCATCTACACTTTTTAAAACGTAATTAAGCATAATGAAGTATCGTGGCTTCCTGACAAACCTGAGAATCTTCACATGCCGGACTGAAAAAACCCGGATCAACTGGCAAAATGGTACAAGAGGTAGGCAAACGCACCACGCTTCCATGTGTCCGGGACATTTCTGAAACGACCACACGATCGTGAGGACAGTGTTCCAGCGCTGGAATTCCAAACTCCTGAATAGCCCCAGAAGAGTACAGGTAAACCTTAAGGGAGTTTTGCGAACGTTATCCAATATTAAATGATACCACTCTAACCAGCACTACGTAAGGCAGGCAGGAAGTAAGCACTCTACCGAATTACATGAACGAAAACTCACAACCAGGGAGTTACTAAATTTCATGCGCCTTGACAAACCAACTGAATCCAGGCCATTCAAACTACAGAGCGACACAAATGGCAAACAATCAGGAGTATACAAACAGTTGATTAGAAGGGTACAGCCTTTGGGTGGTCCCATCAAGCTGTTGACTCACGTTGACTGAGATATGTGACGGCCATTGGCCGTTTCTGTAGCTGAGGCATCAACTAAAATTACAACTTAGGCGTCCGTTGAAATCTAGGTGCAGAGCTGGCTTCCTCACCAACACAATCACCAAGTGGGGTCCATGCCTTGATTTCCTAGCACAAGACTCCCTTACCGCACTTTTAGATACCAATGGGACCAAAAACGCCCCGTACTCTTTATATTGGTGGTCTAAGGATAAAGCACCCGAAGCTAAAGGTCCTGGTGTGCACGTATATGGCGATTGTTCTTAAGACGGATGCGCAGGCTCTAGATTCCATGGACGTAAGCCATGTTATATGAAAATACCCCCAAAATACGACCTAGAAAGAGCACATAATCCGCCTGTAGCTGGAAACGGATAGTCGCAGTTTCGGCTCCCAGCGTGCATACTCGGGCGTTTTCAGGTATTGAGAAAACTTGCTCTACTGATTATCCACAGGATTTGACAACGTACATTTACGACCGAATACAACCTGATGGTCTTTCAGCGTCTTATAAACCAGCATATCAAAGTCCGTCTATGGTTCAAAACCGGCATGAAGGCATTCCTCTCCAGGCGCAGTAAGTCTTGGGTTAATTTAGCTGAAAAAGTCCATCCGATCTCTACTAGGCTTTTTGAGCATATCAGCTCAAAGCGGGTTAGGACAGCTTCGTTTGTCCCAACGGCTTGAACAAACCTTCCGACTTTGTAGTGAGCAGTGTTCGGCACCCTCTAGCGTATGTTTCTTTGATGGAGGACAAATCATTTAACTGTGAAAAGCTGAGCGCCCTTGAGTTGAGCCCATGTTTGCTCTGCATTATTGCTTATGAGGTTATTTCACTGTGCTTAAGCTCGCCATGGCCCGACCCGCTCAGGGTCGTTGTTGTACGCCACACTGACAAAATTTTTGGAGCCTAAATAATTCAGAGTGATTCAGCAAAATAAACCTGTCACAGGGTTCATTTTATTACAGTATTGCACAGAACTTTTCCTCTGACATTCTGAAATGACTGTGGTGGCCGAAATTGTTGCGGCTGACGGCACCCCAAAGGTCTCTGTCTCATCAGCGTGGCAGCCGCCACTGACTAGAAGCACACCCGAATTATCTTCGCCGAAACTATAGGGTTTTCAAAGTTGTGACTACTAGTAACATGTTGCTCTATCATTTTGTTTAATTAGGTCAAGTTTCAAGGTCACTGGCCATTACCGATTCGCATTCAGTAACCGCTTTAGGCGAGATAAAACATAGAGTCACACATCAGCATATTTGGACGCTCTTCGGTTTTCATTGGGANCTTAAGGTTATGTAAACTTCACCCTGAAAGAACGGTTGTTGAAGTTCGTTTGCTTTACGGTTCTCAGATTTAACAAATAAGATTATTTTGTTCGGCAAACCTGGTTACAAGCCTACTTCCCTTTAAGTGCAGCATTTTGCACAACAACATGAACTGTGCAGTGGCGATGCGAGGGCCACCTCCGTGGATGATACTTTTTCCCAGATATACATAACTAACCTGTAGATAATACAGCGCCACGAGATACCTGCAGGTGTTAGTCCAATCATATATATGACGCCCTATGGGTGGTGACGGCCGTAAAACGGTCGCTACCATTACGGAAGCCGTTGTCGCTCGTTTCGACCACCTACCGTATTTGCTGTGTCTGTGTCCATGTGCAGAGCTGATTTTTCATACCCATACCTATACACAATGCCGCTTATCTTTGCGACCTATAGTAAACACCAGGCTGGTATCCATACGAGTCGGTAAAAATAGGGCCTAAACTATACGTGATAGCCTAACTTGACGGCCTGTCATACCGATTGCTGTACTGGATGTCGTCTTACCCGACTACTCATCGTAACTGCCAGCTCCGCGACCGTGTGCGGCGTTGACTAACAGGCTCTGCTCTCTGATATCGATACGATGTAGCTTAATATGTTTGACAGCTCGGTCTTCCTCACCAAAACTAGTAAACATTAGATACTCAACCGCATTAGCAACATAACCGACAAGGAGAGCTCTTTTGGGCTTCATCTAACTCACCGTACATGCGGCAGTATTGAAACGTATGTTCACTTCTGAAATCATTTCAACTATATCCGAAAAATGGGCTGATAAGATACCTGGAGCTGATGTGATCCAACCATCTCAGCTGACGGTACTGATCAAGCCAGAGACCACAAGGACATATTCTTCAGTGTAAATCCCCGGTGTACAACCCTAAAAATCGCTATGTAACTGTCGCCTTAAGCCAACACTAAACAACACGAGCTATGGTTTTAAGGCAACCGTTGTCAAACACCTGAAAACGCCTTGGTTCCACTTCTCAAATAGGCGAGGTCTCACAGCCATATAACAGAACAGCCCGTAGTGCAGCCTGATACAAACATCACTTGATATTCATAGATACACCACCTTTACGCCATAGGTGTTTCAAATTAGCAAACGCGACCCGAGCACTGTTGATTCACGCATTGACCTCGGCTGTCACAATACAATCAAAACTGATACAACTTCCAATGTATAAAAAACACTGCAGCACACTGCCTCTCCAGCAGGATCAAAAAATACCCGCGACCTCAAATAAGCTCGTATCTAACTCTGAGGATTTCTTCGGCCGACCAAACAAATTATCATAAAAATGGTGCCCGTTACTGGGCTGTCCAGATTTATGGTAACGTGGCGCTTTGTAGGTACAAAGTAGACACCATTTGAGAGAATGACTTCAGTCAGTTCATCCAAAATCACCTTCGGATTTTCTTCCTCTTCGAAGATGGGAACGACATCTGCATACTCTAGATCTACAAGAGTTTTGCCAGATGTTTGAAAACCGGGTCCAGAAGACAGTTCAGCATTCGTGTCATTACTTCGTGCATCACGAAATTAAGTATGAATGAAGACAGGTCGCTCTCGACGGACACCGCCCTGAGTGCGGAAGCTTTTGGAGCTCCCCATATAGTTCCGTTACATGCTCACCCCTATCGCACCTACTCTCCACGACGGTGCAAAAGACTGCATGGTTGATCACCCTCATTTCAACTGCGTGCTTCTCTTCAAAATATACCCCTTCCGAATGATGAGCTGCGTAATCCGCCTTCTGCAACGAAGGAAAGGAAAATAAAAATGGGAGCGACTTTTGTCGGACGCATGGTCTCTTTCTGAGCTTGCCCTTAGTTACGGCATATATCCCGAACACTCCATCTACGAATCGAAAAATCCATCCATGGGAGAGGGAACGTGCTACAGGACTCACCAAACACATGTGGTGTGACGCCGCAGACGCAAAAGGTTTTGCAAAGCCCCACGCTTTTCTTTAGGCTGTAACAACTGCATTCTGAGGGTAGCTCATCGTACGAACAGATAGCACCACCATATACCTCCGATCTCATATCTCTGCAAGATTCAAGCACAATCTATCCAATGCATGTCCCTCATATTCAAATATTTCCTCATCAGTTCGAATGAACCGCAGACCTATTATCTGTGCGTAAACATCGATTACCGTTTTCGGAATCGGGCATTGTCGCCTACTTGTAGTTAAAAACTGTGACAACTTTTGACTGTCAGTTATTTCGTGCGGCATTCTAATTCACATCAATGTGCATTCTAGCAAACCTTTCAGGGAGTTTTTCCTATTTTGAGTTCCCAATGGAGAAATGACTGTGTTAGTGCCCCGTTTGAACGCCAGCAATGAACCTCCGTGAACACTCTATAGAACAAGGAATATCATGATTGCAGTGAAAATCATAAACGTTTCATCTAAGATGTTCATGTGCGTTCCACGAACCGAAGTACGGCGTCGCGGTGACGGTACCACGATAATCATAGCCAGTCTGAAGACCTGCTCGTAGTTCACCATACCTCTAATATTTCGCATGCGAGCGTTTCACCCAGGAGACTGTTTCAGTCCGTTTAATTTGTGCAGGGGGCTGAAAGAAGTGACCATCTTATTGTGCCGTCTGCCTGTTCTGCCCACATACCTAACAGTTCATCCAACGGCGCTATTAGTGGCTCGGTATGTCGGTGAAGTTCAATCCTTGCCTTAAGCCAGATATAACGCGCTCTGACCGTCATAAAAAAAACAAAAAGCCAACCGGCTATGACGAATTCCCTGGCTTCAATGGGACGCTTACCGCAATCATAAAAAAATTTTAATATTCAGGTCGCGAAAGGTCGATCCAACTTAAGTTTCCGCGGATGTAATGGGTGTGCTTATTGTCTAAGTCGTTTTGAGATTATCTTCAAATGCAACACGTGAGAAGATAAGCGAAGAAGCTAGCTTTTCCACAAAACTTCGCACCGTTTTCATAGAGTAAACGCGCAAAGCCACCGGCGACCAAAGAAATACAAATTCTGTGCGCATAGTGGACTCCGAGTTCGTTCAAACAACTTATTATAAAACTGCGGCCGAGCGTGGAGACCTCAAGCGTTCGAATAACTACCATCAAATGTTGAAACAGTACGCTGATGTTTCTATTCTGAACCATGGTTTCAGAGAAAATTTGGTTGTACGTCTGAGACGCGGCGCGGCATCCAAATAGTATCTTGAATATGTTATTCACAGGATGCCGATCCCGCTAAAGTTTCTTCTGTGTGTTTTATGTCAGACGTCCGTCTAAAAACCCTTCAACTGCAAACCTTCCATTTCCTTGACCGGATCATCATTTATGTACACCTTACGAAATAAGAGTTTGTGTGGGCATCCGTGGCACCAAAGTGCTTGTTGCACGTCACACTCCAGATTATCACCGATTATTTGAATGCTTCAACCCTTTTACCGCACGCTGCAGAAAAACCATTAACATGCGTAATGTTTAATTCAACAACCCAAAATCAGGAGGAATACAAGGGTGAAGTAGAGCCCCGTTCCGGATAACGTATGTCTAATTTAACCTGAAGCTCAATCTTGCGGTAAACCGGTGTTTTTCGCAGATGTAGCAAATGACCTCACTTGCTTTGACTCGTGGGAAACACGGGATAAGTGGCTAGGCCTGCTGTCCGCAGCGCAGTTCGTAAACCATCAAGACCTTAGAATGTAACCTACATCCACCACGCCAAAGTTTGTCTAATAACTGCTAAACCGATCAATATTCGGATTTGTCCGACAAACCGGCAGCGTCAATATGTGGAGGTGGCCTACAAAGGTATTGGCTTGTGGGGTTCTTGGAGTGTTCTCAGTGAGGAGAAAAAGGGCCAGGCTTCTTTGCAGCAATGCACATAGTATAACAGTTTTCATTTATGATATGGAGTACTTTGTTAGAATTTCCCTGATCGTGTAATAAAAGCCGTTGATTGCAATCGTAGTTAAGTGCCAGTTTGAAAGCTATGCAACCTTTTTCTGTTGAAAAATGAACTGTCTTACCACTCACAATTCTCATTCACCAACTTTAGGGTCTCAAAAATAAAAACTTAGCGACTGGTCTAATAGGGCCGCTCAGCGACGCTGAGCTGTTGGTCCTTCGTTAGTGCATGAATTCAGGCTACACGCGGACCGGACCTAGAGTGCCAACCTTCGAAAAACCCTTATCTACTTGTATTGTCAAAATGTTCGTGGTGTCCAGATTGGGATATACGTGAAAGCAGCTAATTGTTCCTAATTCGTTGCTGTTTGAATTACTTCACAACTAGTAACAGGGCTTAAATATTCTCAACCTTCGGCTAATGTTCCATTCCCTTAAAATGTACTACACGCATTTCCATCAAATGTGTTTTCAGCACGGTAGTCATCTTCCCCTGGCGTAACATAGTGCCGTATTAGTCAACGAAAGCAGTCATAGAATGATATTTATGTTAATGGTTTGTCCAAGAAGATCAAGAGTGATAGCTTCAAAAACATTTGAAGCTCAACGAAGCGCTGCAACACTGGAGGGAGCAGAATAAATAAGAGCGCATAAGGACGCAAGGTTGCGGTAGCTGCGTAAATAAGGATCGACCCCATCGCACCCCCATTGTTGTCTCTAGATAAATGGCCTCCAAATAGTCTTGGCGAAAATCCGATACTTGAGAAGATATCTGATATGGAGTAACTAATAGCGAAGATTGAAAGATATTTTAAGGGATAAGATGTTGACAAAAGCAAATATCCCGAAACCAGTCATCAACTTGAGATAAGCCAAAAATACCGAAACAGAATTCAACGTCTAGGGGCCTCCAACCTATTCCGATTGAGAGTCGGCGCCGGGCAGTCGCCACCTTTTGAGTTCCTGGTGCTTGATGAAACTGCCCAGCTGAACTCTGTAGGCATTGCGAGTGTTTTTCACCGTGATATTAAGACTGTACAAGATGAGTGCACTGCGGGGCATGAGATGAAAAACCAGCCTAACTACGCAATTGTCAACTGAGTTAAAGTAGACAAACAATGGAAGCACTGAAATCAAAAGCCCGAAAGAGGCGACCGTGAATACAGGCAAGGATGGAAGAAGCAGTGAACAAGTTACCATAGCTTTGGAAAAAACCCAGCCATAGACCGAATACGTAAGAATAAAGCAGACGAGCTTTTTGGTTTGTCACAGGTGATGCAAGAAGGCAGCCATAGCGAAATCTGGAAAGGCCTGGAAAATCGAACTACTTCGAGGTCTCTGAGGGTATCGTACGCTCATCATTGCAACTTCAGAGCAAATGAGCTTCAAGGCGCACAGTGTGGGCGAAATTCTTAACAAGCATGGTGGGTGACATCCGCTGGTCGGCGAGTAAGAATTAGTAGTGCATGAATACCCAGTGCGCCACAGATGGATGAGGAAAGCTCAGAGAATAGATGGACTTCAGTTTATAGTAGCTTATTGGAACAATTTGAAGAAGGGACGATAGACAATTTGCGCGGAGATAAAATTAACCTTGTGGTCTGGGACCAAATCGTTCTTCGAACCTTTCAGGATATCGAGTATGTTTACATCAAGCGGCTAATTTGCTGAACACTGTACTATTTGGAAGCTTCGTGAAGTACCAAGAGCTTCACCTAGAGACCGTGTTTTATTATTCGCTTCCTTTCATGTTTAAGCGCTTCCGAGCAACAAGAGATTCAACTACTTATTGAGAGCCACAATCTTGCTCCAACGCAGCATCAGGGAGTTAATTAGTTCAGACAGATCCTGTGAAAGATGCATAGAAAATCGCCATTTATATACTACAAATTGGTCAATCAGTAGCTGCAGAATTGCAGGTAATCAGGACTCGCAGTTGATCAAGTGGGTATTGCGTAAACGGAGGTATCGGGCTTCATACGGTGCCGCGACGTTGCGTACGTCCGCGAACAGTGGCGGGGTTCCACAGGCTCCACTGTCAAGACGTTCGTTAGTTCTGCTCTTCATCAGTGACCCATCTGGTCTCCCGTGATTTGTATTTTTGCATTTTACTGATTATGCAAGTCTACTAGGAACTCTAAAAGCCATCTGTGTAAGTTGCGGTGACAGCGCAAAAAATACAAAACCAGGTCAAAATCTTGGATATGATCATCAATGCCGGAGAAGTTGCCACTGTCCCTATAGCTAAGTGGTCCTATGGCAAGCGATCAGAAGCTTTTGGAAGGAAATGCAGGAGCTGTTTGAACTCTGAAGTGAAGAGAAAGCCCCAATTATCAAGAAGACACGCGCATTAAGCGTGGTTGGAAACGATCGTCACTTCAATCTAGAAAAATCGGTGACCAAACGCCGCCCTGCAGCTACAGGATTATTAATCTCACTATCCGCCATGCCCGATGATCGAGAGCGTTATGTAGCGGGTCATACAAGATCACCCTAATACCAACAACTCGTTATCCTCAACCCAACACGGATTCCTCCCAACCGTTCTTTTGTGACGATCATGTTTATATCTATGGGCAGCTTGGCTAAAGCTAAACACGGGGAACCCATATAGGATGTGCATTCAGTCGAGTCCCGAACGAACCGCTGCTTCACAGTCTGGAGTCTTACGGGACACAACGGAAAATTCTTCAGTGTATTTAGGTGTTTTTATCAGACAAGACATTCCCAACGAGAGTGGGCTTGACCTAAGTATCTCCGTCGCTGGTCTCCACTGTTCAAGTTTCCGTTTTGGGACAACTGTTGTTTCTGATTAACGTCAACGACTTTCCTGATATTCATTCAATTCCAAGTCTTAATTTTGTGGACGAATTAAATTCCTGGAATTACAATGTCAGCACTCTCCAAATGGATGTAGACACTACAAATGACGAAAAGTGTGTTCGTATGTCATTCACACGAGACTCCAATGGCGCCATTGTCGTGCGTCGTAAAACTGGAGCAGGAGACGTCACGAGGATGAATCGCAAAACGGATTTATGTATTTCGCTTTCTTCAAACATGTGCTCACTGCACCATAAAAATAGGCACAAAAGACGTCCGCCATTCTACAGATCATTCGGCGCACCCTCTCCCGTATTACTCGCATAGGCTTCCGAATACCCTATGGGGCCTACATCAGACCACTAGGAGGATGTGACTCTCATTGAACGTGTCCAGCGAACGGCTACGAAAATTGTTGCCGGTCTTAAATCCGTGGACTATGAAATATGTCGGGTGGTATTTGGTCTATTTCCCCCAGCGTATCGTTCCTTCGAGGAGATCTAATGTTTACTTACGTCCCGTCTGAACAAGGTTTGGTTAAAAGTTTTTCACCGTTGACCCAGCCAACATACGGCAAGGACATGGAAAGATTTCCAAGCTCAGAGCACACACCTCTGTTAGGCTAGCTGCTTCGTTAAATAATCTTCCTCCGACGGCTGTCCACGCTCCATCTGGCACTCAGTTCAAGGTAAAGTTGGACGCCTTTTATGCGACTCCTCGTGCTTGCAGGCATATTGCTCCGCACTGAGAACCTAGAGCAGAACTACACATTTTTCTGCTGCACCTTTCAGGTGGACAGCGGCCTCTGAACAACCATAACAAAGCCCACCCGTTAAACTTGGACGAAAGCCTCGATCGTGCGTATCAATCCATAAATCCGTAAACTCCGTGAGCGAGAATTTTGCTCAACTGCAGCTCAGGTGCTTTACCGCTTCCTGTAGGTGATGCGTATAAAATAACTTATGCTGCAGCACACAAGCGGAGGTCTCTGAAAAAATGTCCAGTGACCGACAGAAAAGTAAGGGTTCATTGAACGCGGATGAACTGCCCTCCTTAAATTTGTATTTTCTGGAATGGAGGCGGCTTCGACGAGGTAAAATGCCCTCTGAACGGCTTGAAATCAGGGTCTTGCTTTGGGGTACACTAGTGAGCACTAGCTTAGTCACATCCAGGTCACAGCAAGGTAAGGAGTTCCTCGGAATTTCTTCAGTAACAGGCGGTAAAATGCTCGGAGTAATTCACTAGCCGACATCACAGAAGCCTATTCGGGGCGAAACTTCCGATGTTTGCTCCATGCAGGATTGAAAAGTTTCTATCCTGATCTGGTTTATGGGTTATTGCATAAATGCTGGTACTATCCTTTTGCTTACAATACGCACCAGAAACTTCTGTCAGATGTTACATGGTGATTATACTTCCTTCGTCCATGTACCACGCCATCCGCCGACTGGTGCCGACAAGTATGGGTGTCCTATCGTTGCTGTAACGAAGAGTGTCTCTAATTCTGTCTGGATCCAGCCAGAAAGCGTGTCTACAAGCTGCGCTATTTCACAAGGTTTGTTTTGCTGTCCTGTAATTTTTTATTTGCACCATCCAATCTGTAAGGTATGGTGTTTCGTATCCACCAGTAAGCATGTACTAAATGTCAGTCGCTTGACGAAGGCCGCCTTCCCTCTGCTTGGAAGGACGGGATTGTCACGCCAATCTAAAAAACTGGTGACCGACTGCCGCCTGGCAGCTTCAGTTCTATAAGCCTCACTAGCGTGCCATGTAGAGTGATGGAACGCATTCTGAAGCGAGCTATCCTAGATCACCTTACCTCCAGCAACCTAATAGTTCCAGCTCAACACGAATTCCTCCCACACCGCTCTTGCGTGGCAAACATGCTCTTGTTTATAAACAGCTTAACCCAAGTCAAGGACAAAGGACTCATATCGGATGCCATATTTTTCGACTTCTCAAAAGCATTTGATAGGGTCCCACAAGACCCGCTGCTCCATAAACTCGAGTCTTACGGGATTCAAGGTGAAATCCTTCGCTGTATCAAGGCGTCCCTATCAGACAGATCATTCCGAGTGAGAATAAACTCGACCTATTCCTCTCCATCGCCGGTGTCCGTTGGAGTTCTTCAAGGCTCCGTTTTGAGACCACTCCTGTTTCTGATCTACGTCAACGACATCCCAGAAGTTCTTGCGAGTCCATGTTTACTTTATGCGGACGACTTGAAATCCTGGAGTTCCAATGCCAGCGCCCTCCAAATGGA
>NW_008751719.1:1443137-1445924 GCF_000715545.1 Opisthorchis viverrini | reverse complement strand
GACCTAATTCTTACCTACGCCCTGTTTGAACAAAGCTTGGCAAACAGGTTTTTTACCGTTGACCCAGCAAACACCCGGCGGGGACATTGTAAGAAAATTTTTAAAGTCAGAGCGCACATCCATTAAACAAATTTTTTTCTCATTTCGGGTAGTAGGTGTGTGGAGGGACCTTCCTCCGGCGGTTGTTCACGCTCCTTCTAGAACTCAGTTCAAAGCACTATTAGACACTTATTTATGCGAATCCTCGCGCTGGCAAGCATACTGCCCCGCGCTGAGAAGATGAAGAGCAGTGCTACATCCTTTTTTACTTGTGCTTTTCAGGTGAACGACAGCCACTGGCCGACAAGAACAAAAGCGACCCGGGAAACTTGGGCAATAGCCCCGACCCTGTGTACCAATCCGTGAATCCGTGAATTCTATTCTGATTGGTCCAAGTTCTGACCAACCAGGACATGCCCTTCTGTCCGTCAATGGATCTACCTTCATCCTCCCAGGCAAAGGCCCCTGCCTCAGATTTTGGTCGTCGTTCATAAGTTATCGGCCGGCAGTGATTTCATTTGAGACCCTGAACTGTAGTTCCAAGGGATCAACCCAACAAAAGAGCTAGTGATGGCCGGTGAGCTTGTAAGAGCTGAGAGAGTCCTATAGCTTAACACTTCGTACCGAGTGGCATGCTACAGGACTTAGTATAATGTCACAAATTATCTAATGTATTTCTTCAAGACCTCTCTACAGAAATCCATCGGAATATGGAGACTATATGACGCCATGGTGCCCTGTCCTACAACCACAGACCGCCAGAATGTTGCAGGCTTCTGGTTGTGAACTTACTCTAACCAGGTAATGATGACGGCCATCCGAAGATACAGTTGGAGGCTCAACAACTGTATGCTTAAAAAGATACGAACAGCGGGCTGTGAGTATTTCGCGACAGGGACTATGTGGAATAACCTTTAACAGTGTCGACACGGTCGTTATAAGTATTATAATGTCGGTAAGACACGGCTAATTGTGGTGGCAAAAGCTCTCTTCATTTCTTGAGCTTTCGGTGCCCACTGAAGCTCTAAGTCATTCTTGAGACTCTTTGTTAAGTGGGCGGTCATACTCACTGGCTTGGTGTGGATTTCCTAACATCACGCATGGCTTGTGATCTAGTGTGTATCCAGTTTATCCAGTGCTCATCCAGCGTTTCATCTATGTGGCCGCTACCAGTTTGGTTACCTGTACCGGTTCATTGCGGACTTAGGCTAGCTCAGAGTGAGACTGCTGGGCTCTCCAAAGGTGATGGGTTGTCATGGTTCTTGCTGACTTTCGCGGTCCTGAAGGAAAGCGAATTTTCATACTTGCTTGCACTCTAACGTGATCGAAATCTAGTTGTCCTTAGAAAGTGAGGCATTTTTGAGTTCTGGCTCCTCAGCACTGGTTGATAGCAACATGATCCGATTGAGTCCGAACTCCAATGTTGCGGATTCCTGATAACCGAAAGCAGTTAACCGTCAGTGTATAACCAGAGGGGTCGCTCTCCGTTGTCTGTATGTCGAACGTCCAGAAGTGATTAGAAAGAGCTCAGACAAACGATTTGGGTATTCATATTTCCCGCAAGGATCACAACATCAGTGCTCCTTGTTTGATGGATAGATCTTGATGTAAAGTGTCTTCAGTACCAGAAACTGCACTCCATTGGAGCATAAACTGATACCAGAAACAAGTACCGGTTTTTATATCGAGTGGCGTTGAGTGGGTAACCGGGTGACTCAAAGACAGTTGTTCACTGAAGTTCAGCCCAGGATGATGAAGAGGGTGTGGTTGAGTTTTCTCACTTCTAACCTCCGCTTCAAAAGTCAGATCTCCGAGACAACCGTCTTTAGCGTTTTCTTGTGAGATCGATGTGTGCAGCCAATAAATGAGTCGCCTCGATCACTTAAATGCACTGGACTGGTGTGGCCTGGAGGCGCCTCACTTCACTAGGATTTAATAAACTGAGGAAGGTAAATGGATTAAGCGTGATTCCGATGCCCGCTTTCTTGTTATTTCAGGACTTCCAGGTAAGCGATTTTTGTAAGAATAATCAGTTAAATCTGGCGATGTACGTGCTTGGGTCTTTAATACGGTTGTGCATCAACCTACTGCGCAGCGGAACAATCATGTCATGGAGGGCCGTGCCCCCACGTCTGAATCACATCAGATTTCATCATGTGCCGGAGAAAGATCAAAAATGGACACAGGAAGTTCACGCCCACTCCATGGCCAAGGCACCCCGTACACAAGCGCATAGACGGCCATCTATGGTCAACCGAGGCAAAGGAACAACCGCCCGAGAACCGGTGTGGACGTGCAGGAGACACTGGTTGGTTGACTGGATCCCGTCACGAAAAGACCTTACCGTGGTGTGGCGGTTTGTGTACCTCGGAGACCCATTGAGCAATACTCGGGGGTGTCCGCGCGACACTCACACAGTCTCTCATACCAGGTTGGTCAGTGGTTAGAGGTCTGACGAACACAGTCTCCTGGTCCTGCAGGTTGGGGGTTGGAACATGTATGGCGACATGTTCCGTAGAAAAGGTAATGCATTTGCATTTCCCCGCCAAACACCGCTGCCTTGCGGTTAGGCTTTTGAGCCAAGGGCTTTGGTTGAGGACCCTAATCGTCCTCCTGTCTAGGTGTGGGCGCCCTGGCAGTATCCCAGCCCTCGTACAACCATGACCTACACAACTAACAATATTCTCACGCCACATCGGCCGTCGCGTGGTGCCATCAGCCGGGTCGCCTTACTTGCTGCATACAGCA
>NW_008751719.1:1436217-1440111 GCF_000715545.1 Opisthorchis viverrini | reverse complement strand
TGATGATGATGATGATGATGATGATGATGATGATGATGACAGTGGATCGACCTTAATGGACAGTTCCCTCTGGTCGCCTTCTTGTCTTCTGACTATAACCCAGTAGCGTCAGTGCAGGTGAAGAGATACAAAAGTTTTCAAGTCCAGTCTCCGAAAATGAACATGCCCAAAGTATTAACTAATCCGGAGGGACTGACGATGTGGGTAGCCACCTGGAGGATAATTATGTACCCGGAAGAAGTGCGGCCCTTGAATGTTCCTCTGTGAAGTAAAAAGATGACACTGGAAGTTGCGGAACGCCTTACGTACCTCGGAAGTTGTATTTGATGTGACAGATGAAGTCGACACACGAATCGCAATGGCCAGAATTACTTTACGCTAATTGCAGCAGCTAAAAAGACATCGCTGGGTCTCAAAGTGCGCGCAAAGCCGCACTACAGTGCGGCTGTTCTGTTCTGACTGAGACTTGGCTACTTCTGGCGGAGCATCTGAAACATATTTGGATGTCTCAGAAGCATAGCAGGAATTGGTTTAAACCAATTAATTCGAAATAAGGTGATCAGGAGACAGGTTTTTTGGTGAACCAAAGAATGCATCCAGCACTGCAAGCTGAGGTGGCTCAGGCATGTGCTTCGCATGTCGGAAGGAGCCTTGTTTTTCGTGCCCAATTTGGGGTGGTGGAAGAATGGAGGTGGAGGAAAACTGACATGATAGGATGGAACAAAGAACGATTTCTGCTCGCTTTCCAGGATGGAACCCACGGGACCTTGTACTTGGCTAGAGACAGTGAACGATTCAGCGGCTAACCTTTGTCAGTGGCGTTCGTGCTGTCACTTTATGCCCAGATAGACCTAGTGTTAGATGTGTGGGTACGGTGGATGTTTATGGTAGGCTAGTCCTAGTTCCCCTCTCCCCACCCCATTTTTTCCAATGACAAGGCACCAGTCCTCTCATCTGATGTTACTGCCAATGGGGATTATGAGCTAGAAGTTTGTCATGACACGCTGCATGATTCTCACGCTAAGGTAGAAGTGATGGGGGGACAACCGTGCTGCGTGTTAGGGTGAAAGTTTGTTGTCATATTTAGACCAAAGCACCACTACATTTAGGGAAGTGAGGGATGGACACCGCTCCGTTGAGCAATTCATGAGTTGGATCATTGCCGTTGGTAAATCTAACTGTGCTTCTGAAGTGCGAGCTGTCGGACAAATCCTCCTGAAGAAAGGAAAATGCTGCAATATGGATAACAGTCACATCTGTAAAAGCAGAGATGAAATCCATCTATACAGCTACGAGTCGTGTACCCAAAATCCGTTATAGCTGCTTTAGGTCACTGACACCAATAAGCTGGGTGTTCGCGACTTTTGCGATGTATTTTAGTACCTGAATAGTGGATCACCATATGTACAGACTCCGCTCTAGTAACCGTCCGTGAAATAAAAAAATGAAATGAATCGTTCAGTTGTGGAACTCTTTTGGTGCCTAACTGCGATACCACCAGAAGGAAGCACAAGGGCTGGGGTACTTCCGGATTGCCCAAGCCTTGACAGGGGAAGTCGAGAGGCAGAGGTCGGATTCTAACCACGGATCTTAATAGATAGTTGCCAATATCCGGAGCGCAATTCGAACACCGTGAAAAGCGGTAATGCTGGAGGAAATCGAAATTCTCCGCAACCGAAGGGACGGCTACAACCCGATTTACGGTCAGTTCATTCAAACGCCGGAAATCTACGCAAAACTGGTAATTCCCGTTCTCCTTGTTTACAAACACAACATGGGAGTTGTGCGCACTGTTGGCTTCCTCGATTGTGCCATTTTTAAACATCTCTTGAACTTGTTTATGCACCGCATCCACCCACGTATCAGGGATTACAGCTTTGACGTAGCTTGACTGCCGGCTGCGTGATTGGTAGATGACTGTAAATGCGTTTCTTTTTTGCTCTCTGTCGTCTTGAGGTGCCCACTAGTGGAGGAAGTAGTAACCAGGCCGTACACCAGTCTCCCTCTTCATATCTGGAAGGAAAGTAATGGGCGAGGCTGACTGTCTTCTGGGATACGCTGTACTTGGCCAAACCACCCTAGCCTGTGGGGGGTGACAAGTTCGTCTATTTTGGGTGGGATAACTGCTTTCTGTGAGCACAGTCTAATTCACCTTGGTGTTGCTGATCCAAAGTTCTCATCATATCCGAGCGAATACATTTTTGGTCAGGCTTTCTGGCTGTCTTTCCAGGTCTTCAGAGGGCCACATCCCTGACCCACAAAGCACAGTGCAGTGTCCATCCCACCTTCTGCGGACGAAAAATATGATGACCACAGATTTCGAGTTGTCAGAAGCCGTCCATGTATTTCCGAATTGAGAAGTTATTTCATATTTTGCCGTACACCGGGACTGGTGGAACTCCCCAGAAAGATGTAATCTGTCGCATCGATTGGCTAATTTACGAATATGTGATTTAGGTTTAGACTCCTCAGCCTTGTAGTCACAGTTTGCTTTTAGAAGATGCGAAAACCATGCAGCAGAGTTATTGTGGCTATGCATTTTAGGAGGATTTGGACCCGGCGGCGCTGTGTCAACGTTGGTATGCGTTGGTATGGGGCTTTTAGATCTGTAGTGTGCAGAATCCTTATGAGTTCTTACGGTTGTCGGAATCAGAAGAGGCCATCCGGCAGAAAAATGCAGTTCCTCGGTTTTAGAACGTATAGCCCTGTTTTCCAAAGTGAAGCTATGATCAGCTATGTTCTACAAAACTGGCTCTGTTGATCACCGACTGACTTGCCTTTGAATTCACCCAGCTACTACCATCGGGTTCAAGTAGAAACAAATGAGTGCATGATGTCTGTAAATAGACACAAAGGGATTAAAGATAACACTTGCTTTGTTGAATTTCTTGATCTGTGTTGTCGCACTCCATCTAAAGCAATCGAAATGTCCAACCGGGGGACCTACTGTGCTCAGTTTTATTCAGACCTACTGTATGAACCAGACAACCTGCTAGGTCTACTTCTCGGACTTCATCAGTCGTATTAATGCCTTTCTGGAGTGTATTAAGTGTAGATGTAATCGAACATGTGTTTAACGCTCCGTTTCGAATCTATTGCATCACCGCTACCGTGAACGCCTTAGTTTCAGTTTATCTTTCCCGCTCATTTCTGAAATACGTGGTTTGAAAAGGATGGGTGGTAAATTGCCAATAAATTCCTAGACGTGTTTGCTTCAGCCAGGTTTAACATGTGTGTTGGTACAGACTGTCCTCCAAGTATTTCACGATGGGAAGTTTGTGAACAGATAGATTCATCACATCTATTACATAACTGCCTTGTTTCTTCTTACAGTTTCTTTTGGCGCATATCTGCTTGTGTTTTCTCACGGCTTCTCGCGTGTTACATATGATCTTTCAAGGTTAGATGGATCGTGTGTTTCGTCGGCACAAAGCCAGTGAGGGCAGCGTTGAGAAGTCGCAGAGAAAGTTTTTGGCTGATAAAGAGTCATCTCAGAAATTAAAGCATTTGCGGATTCTGATTGGTAAGTATCCTATCATGATAGACAACGTATCTTTCATAGGCCAGCTCCCGTCTACTGAGCTGCAGAATTTCTTTGTAGAAAACCGTTCATATATATTTCACATTTTCACCGACTCATTTGGGTCCGTAGAGCAAGAACTTCGGCAGAAGGGTAATTGTGAATTTTTTCATGCCATCAATGTTCACACTAGTCAGTCCAACAAACCTAAAAGAATTGGAAAATGTGCTCGTCGTGTTTGAGGTAAATGTTTCTAGTGTCCGTGGATTTTTTTCAGAAAATCTTGCTGTTATTGCCAGAATACATCCGCGAGAAGTGGCAGTACAACGGCATCAGTAGGTCCCTTTCCCTACCATATCAATTTTTGCAGTGGA